>NW_015113432.1:0-11743 GCF_001443285.1 Poecilia latipinna | reverse complement strand
AAAATACAAAGACTTAAATTTTATTGTATAGACTAGGTCATCAAATCAGTACTTTGCCTGTAGGAATTTTTAATGTGTAGCAGATGTCAGTATTCAGTGATACCGTATCGACACAGTTTTGCTATGGGTCGAAACGATACATGACGCCTCATCTACCCATCACTACCTTTTACATTCCAAACTGTGTTAGGTATGAACACACTATTTTTTTAAGTGTGACATTTTTTATTTCTTGTTAGAACTCGTTTTAACTTTAAGAAAGCATAATCGAAAAGGTAATCAGATATTCACAATAAGCAAATAAAGAGTTAATGTGCAAGTCCATTGTCGAAATGGTTAATTTATCATTAAAGTAATAAAAACGAATAGAGACCAAGAATCACAAGAAACGTTTGTACCAAAAGTTGAAACAAATGTCAAATTAATGTGCAGCAATGCGAGTATTCATGTCAGACTGAGGGATTTTTGTAACATTAAATTCTATGAGACATTGTATGAAAACGTCTCCTGTTTATTGGATGTCTATTTGCCTCAAAGGAGAAATAATTTAAATTCTCTTCCACATTCATTTTACTCAGTTCTAAAGTGCAACAACAGATGCATAATGTGCAAAGAAAACACAGCATGTACATTAAGAAAGGTGAAAACTCCGCAGGAGTTTCTTCCTGTGCTAACAACGTGAGGCTTTAGACAAGGTCCTTAAATTTCATTGCGAAAGACGAGAGCAGTGTTCTTCATTTTGTTCTTGAAGTCTTCTTCAAACTGTTCATTCTGGGAGACTGTGAAATGGTTCTTCCAGTCTCCTACTCTTCCTGGAAATAAGGAGTTGAATCAGTGATAAAACTAGTGAAAATGTCTGATCTTTAAAAAAGATTTTTACAGACCTTTCCTCATGAAAGGAGATACACTTTGATTCATCATTGGGACAGTGGAGAAGTTGGTTACTTTGTTTTGTTTCATATTGTCAAACGTCACTTTAGCTTGGACAAGTTCCCTTTGCTCAGCTGTTGGAGACAAGCCCAGAAAAGAACAAAGTCTGCTGATTTCCTGTCCAGAGTCCTAAAAATGATTAAAGACAACATGTTAAAAGAAAGAAACTGAAGCCAAGTACAATTATTACAAGAACTGTCTGTAGGACAATTCATAAATTACATTAGACGGAAAAAAAAATTACAAAAACATTTTTAATAAAAGGATTTGCCCCTTGTTCAACACACCAGGATCAAAAGGCTGAGTTAACACATTAGCACAGTATTTCTCAACCCTGGTCTTCAACGCCCTCCTGCTCTGCATGTTTTAGATGTGCCTCTATTCCAGAACAGCTGATTCAAATGATTGCATGACCATCAAGTACTGCAGAAGCCTGTTAATCACCCAGAGATACAATTCAGGTGTGTGGCAGAAGGGAAATACCTAAAACGTGCAGGACAGGGGGCCGGTGAGGACCAGGGTTGAGAAACACTGCATTAGCATGAAGTCCAGCTGTTCTTTCAGAAATGGAAAGGAGGCCATTTCAAACTGTAGGCCTGCTTGTCGTTTTAAGCACAACTCCCCTTACCTCAATCAAGTCTTCATAGAACATGTAGTGAAGATTAGAATAAGTCTGCTTCTGGTCCCACCAGGTATTCACATGCTCATACCACGATCCAAACACAACTGGAAGCATAGAAGGTGTTTGCTCACATGTTGGATGGAAGTTATATATTCTGCTGTGGCTCTCTAACATTGTACCTACCCTTTCCCTGCATGAAGTTTTGCAGAAAGCAGCTCCAGTCCCCTGGTTCTGGCAGAACACGGTTCATACGTCCAAAATGGAAATAGGAAACCGCGCTGTCTTTTGCATTACGTGCCACATATACAATCTGTTAAGACATAAACAACAATTTAGATTTCTTCTGTTGGTTTCCTGAATTGTGCATGTGTGTTGCATGTCGTTTTACCCTGCTGCGTTGCTCCCAGAAGGATTTTGGCACAAACTGAACTGGTAGATGGGTTTTAATGAGACGAGGAGCAGTGGGGAGCTGGTCTGCCAAATCTTTACCTTGGGAGATGGATACGATTGCAGTTGATGACATACACAACTTGACATGTTTAGATTCAGCAGCTTAGCATGGCTCATTAAAAAAAAAAAAAAAAAAGGATCCTTTTGACAACAGATCCTTAACCCACAAGAATAAAGATTCAATTGGATTATAATGCAAAAAGATGTACAAATGTGTGTGTTGTCTAGGATTAAACCTTTAGGTCGAGAAGGCTCACTGATCTCCAGGAAAGGCACTCTTTCTTGCAGAGGAACAGAAGAACGACAGTCTGCTTCCCCAAAGTAGAGAAGATCCAGGATGTAGGAAACCCATGTGGTTCCTGGGATGGAAACATTTTCAATTACAAAACATAAATATAATACAATGAAATTAAAGTAATTATTGTCCCTACTTGAGCTCACCTGCTTTAGGGTAAGTAGCTATTAGAATATCATCTGGCCTTGCCTTGAAGCTCTGAATATTCTCCCAGTTGTCAGTGAAGTATTTGGTCATGGAGACTCCATGGAAGTCAAACAAAGTTGGACGAGGCGGCAACTCCATCTATGAATACCATTAAAGATTTATTTTATTCTCATTATGTCTTAAATAAATAGAGATGTTTCAGACCACATTCAGCAGTGAAAGACCATCCTCAAAAAGTAGAACTCCAAAATTAAGAACATCTGTTAAGCAAATAATGCTGTGAGAAGTTTTTGCTCACCTACAAATTTATATTGCAGTTGCCTTTTTGTCATTCTTATTAAATGTTTCTGTTGTGTATTGTAAGTTTAAAGCAGGATCAACGTACAAACAAGACTTCTGAACTGTCAAAGAATGCATGATTAAAAGAGACCACTGAGAGTGCAACAGAACAGCAGGGAACAGCTAGAGCAAGAAGGAGCCAGTGAGGACAGAAAAAGATTTAACCCTTGTGTCCAGAAATGGGGTCCAACCGACCCCACACACGTAAAACTTGTATCATTTTCCACAGTCCTCTACGTTTGCCTCTGACCTCGCATGCACAAGGGTTAAACGAGAAGCAGAAGCGACAAAGAGACCAAATTAGCTTATCAGATGACAATGGAAAGCAGCTGAATGAAAGTGGAGGGAAAAAAAAGCAAATCAGGGGATTAGATCAGCTGAGAAGGACAGCAGACTGAGGAAAGAGGTGACAGACTGACAAAACAGAGAGAACTTAGGGGGAAAAACCTGAAGGAAGCAAGATTAAAGTACAATCAATGAGAATAAATGAACCAACACAAGGAATAAATTAAAATGGAAAGACATAAGCAAATAACCAGAACTTGAACACACAAGTAACAGTTTCGGATGATCACATATTAAGATTAGACAAAAATAATAATAATAATGTGAGTAATTACAATACACCGTTTCAAATTATGATTTCATTAATTACACTTTCTTTGTCTTTCAAGACTCAGTACTATGTTATGAAAACAAATGTCCTCCTAGGGATAATGAAGCCTAATGTCTAAACTCTAAATGTTCTCATTTAGACTATTTCTAAACCACACTCATTTAAACAGATGAATGTGGATATTGAAACATAAAACCTAATTAAAATTTGCTCTGTCTTCTGATCATTTTGCATTATGTTGCTGGCAGTGTTTGGTTATTCTCATTCTCAGTCTCCAGATGGTCAATTAAATGTGTGACCCAAGCTTTCGGATTTTTATCTCTGTGAGCACATAGAGTTTTTACAAAACTGTCGGTCGATGTTCCTGTTCATCAGTTCATTTACACTATGACATTATATGTTCATCTTTAAGTAGAATAAAGCCAAACTTACCTTACCTTCTTACTGTGTAGTCATATGAGGATCTTCTGAACTACAGTGATTAGTTTGTTGTGTAATATTCAGGGTGACATCTTGCACAACTTCCTCAGTTTCAATAGAGCATTTGTCGTCTTGGTGACTCGAACAAGGTCTGATGTTCTTGCTTAAGAAATAGTTCTGTCATTAATCTTCAGGCTTTTATTCATGTGGTGGTTTTGTGTTATTCTTTTGTTCATTTATTTTGGTTTTGGCTTTTTGTTTCTTTGCAGATCACAGTTTATTTTTGGTAATTTGTCTTCCCCTTTCCTTGATTTGCTTCTCGTTTTCCCGTCATTCTCTTTTCTGAGGTTCATTGTCATCTTTTTGTTCGCTGTTTGACCCATTCTTCAACCCTGTCATGCTCTTTGTAGTTACTGTTCTCTCATGTTTACTTGTTGGCATTTATCCACCTTTCTTTCATGTTTAGATTTCTAAATGTGGTCTCTCTAGCTTCTTGTGTTTCTCCAAAAGTAGCGGTATTTAAACCTTTCATCATCAGTTTCCTTACTTAGCAGTCCATGAGGGTGTGGGGGTTTCCTCTTTGTAAATGAACTGAGTAAACAGTCACAGCACTTCCCACTGCAGCCAAGTTCGTCCATTTACACTCACAGATCCCACACAACCATATACCAAGACTCAGATCAGTAGTCAGCTTAGGGTACAGGAAAGTGTAATGTCATAGAAAGAACTGACCATTGAGGATTAAATTCATACTCTTGTCCGTATTGGTCCCAACTGAATTTGGGTAACTGAACATGATAACTTCATCTTGCACAAGTTGTTTTTCTTTAGGGATTTTGATGAGTTCAATAAACAGCTACTTTGTTAGATTATAATAAATACAGAACTGTTTCATCCGATTATTGTTTTACCAAAACTGAATTTGTTTTGTTGTCTTTCAAACATCACAAATCTATATATACATATATTAAAAAAAAAACATGATAGCTTTAACATTTTAAATTTACAAAATTTTACATAATTTCCAGAACAGCATGACAATAAGAGTCCCAGTAATAGTTATAAGATCTGTTTGAAATGAATTACAAATATTAACATCACATAGAAAAAAAATATAGCCATCATCTCTTTGGGAAATGCAATATTTTTATTCATTTTAAAATCTAAAAAATGAAATCTGATGGTTGTTATTTAAATATTACAAAATAATTATATTGTTTAAAATTAGTACAAAATAGGCTTATGTTCATTTTTTCTTTACATTTCAAGGTTACATTACTATTCCTATTTGATAATAAAAATCTCTTTTTTTTTCATTGCAGTTGTGTTTGTCATCTATTTTTGTCAGAGTTCACAGCGGAAATGCAGGGCAGGGTCCTTCATCTTTCTCTTGTAGTCTGCATCAAACTCTTCGTTCTGTGCCACAGTGAAGTAATTCTTCCAGTCACCAACTTTTCCTGCAGAAATACAGGCATAAGTTGACTGCACTGGTGTTTGGAAGTTGATTGTGACATCTCTTACAACATGAACTTATTCATCAAACCTTTTCTCATGAAGGGAGACACCTTGAAATCCATGACTGGCAGTGTGGAGTAGTTGGCCATCTTGTTCTTTTTCATGTTGTCAAACTGCACTCCAGTTCTGATCATTTCCTTCTCCTCAGCAGAGGGAGTCAATCCGATAAAGGAGCAGAGTTTCTCTATTTCCCGTCCAGTGTCCTGCAAACATGATCAGAAGTCATCCATGTTTCATCACCTTTTAGGTGTAAAATAAGGAGAAATCTGTGAAAGATTAAAACAAATTACCTCAATCATATCTTCGTAGAACATGTAGTGGATGTTTGAATGGGTTTGTGTCTTCTTCCACCAGTTGGTCACATGGTCATACCAGGAGCCAAACACCACTGGATGGTAGATTAACAGTAGAAGGCAGGCTTATTGTGGAGGAATTGTGTATATCATCCAGAAGAAAATGCACCTTCTTTAAATTAAAGTCTTTACAAACTTATAAGACCATCTTAAAGTAAGAAAAATGACTCTCATTTATTGAATAAAAATAAGCCAAATACAGACAAAACTTGTGGAAACAATTTATAGAATTAAAAGGAAATAGTCACCTGTATGCTGGATGCCAATTACATCAGTTTACATCCTTTTCAACCAACCCAAGATATTGATATTTTATTTTTAACAATGTTTGGTGTCTCTTTTGCAGGTACATAGAATGCATGGATGGAAAGGCTTGCAATATGGACGTTATTAAAGTATGAACACATAGAAGGCGATGATTTCATACATACTGTCTCCCTCCATGAATCTCTGGAAAAAGCTGTTCCAGTCTCCAGCTGCAGGTTGGACATTGTTCATGCAGTCGAAGTGGTAATAAGACACCATGTTGTCTTTTGCATTGCGGGCTACATAGATCATCTACCAAAGAAACAGACGTTTGTAAAAAAAATGTACCATTGCTGTGAGAAAATAAATATCAGCACCGTTCAGTATTTCAACTCGTTCTGGTCATGTTAAGAAAATGCAAACAGTAAAGCCTCATTACCCGGCAGTTCTGCTCCCAGAATGACTTTGGTACAAATTGAACAGGAAAATGGGTTTTGATGAGTCGAGGGGTGGTAGGAAGCTTATCTGCCTGGTCTTTTCCTGTATAAGCATACAAACAAAAAAATGCATAAAGATGTCTTCTTCTGCTGCTTTGCTTTTTGCACTAATTTCTCAGTGTGGGCTGCTTAAACCCTTCTGTCAGGTAGTACCAAATCACTGACAGAAGGGGGTGAAACAAATACAAAAGCCTACTCAATAACAAGAGGAGTCCATGTATAAAAATGTAATCTGATCAGGGGGGCAAAAGCATAAAATCTGTACTGAAACAGCATAGTGCATACCAGATTGATCTGACAATACTGGCAAAACCAGAAGGGCTACTTATAATGGGGAGGATATTACTGGGAGGTCGGAGGTCAATGACCTAAAATAGGAAGACATTGCAAAGAAACACCTGGGAAACAACTAATGAATGCAGCAAAACATCGGTATACATAAAAGCATCACTAAATAGGAAACACAACTAAGCTAAAACAAAAAGAGCAACAAAAAAACAAGACACTCTAAAAACATCAAACTGAAGTGACAAACAAACACAAGTCCTACAGATTACGATGTTTTATGATGTGCAGTTGGAAGTTTAAAGTGAGGCTATTATACGTGAAGAATGCATCTTTTCTTTGACCTGACAACAAGTTTGGGATGGACATCTCCAAAAAAGGCACTCTCTCATAGATGGGGAGTGAAGTCAGACGCTCCGGAGACGTCTTGCCAAAATACAGCAAGTCAAGGATTTGAGAGACCCATGTGGTCCCTGAGGAGACGAAGAGAGGCAGATATGATTAATGACCCACACACACACACCTACACACCTACACACACACACACACACACACAGAAATCTGTGATTGATAAAACACATGTAAAGATTATGTAGACTTGCCTGCTTTTGGATATGTTGCTATTAGTATATCATCTGGTCTGGCCTGAAAATTTTGGACATTTTCCCAGTTTGCTGTGAAAATAGGAATCATTGCGACTCCATGGAAATCAAACAGCTTTGGCCGGGAAGACACATCCATCTTTGATAAAGGAAAGTAAAAACTGACATCAAACCATTAAAGTTAAAGAGAGGTTAAAGTCCTTGTCAAATGCCGTTTGACTAGAGACAGCTTTTTATTTCTCTTTCTCACTGTTTGCGTTTTAATGATGTTTTTTTTTTAACTCTTTCTCACATGCTGTTTTTATTTTAATTATGTAAAGCACTTTGAAATGCCTTGCTGCTGAAATGTGCTATACAAATAAAATTTGATTAATTGATTGAAGATGAGAAAGAATCAGATTTGCATTATGACCAAGAAACTCAAGATTTTACAAAAAAAAAAAAAAAAAACTTTCAAGGAAGCAAATGGATCAAATGTTTTGTGTAGTATTCAGTGAGAACGCCTGAGGCTACATAGTTTAGTGAAAGCTCTAGAGGCACTGAGAAAAGAATGGAGTGGGAGTTCAACTCTTTGCTGAAATCATTAAATCCACTCACAGTCCTGTGTTCATTTAAAGCAACATCCTCAAATAAGCAATCTTTTCACTTCACAAGAGCTTAAAAGAGCTGAACTCCATAAGATTGCAATGTTAAAAGAGGAAGTCGCAGAAGGACAAACTAAGAAAACCAGCAAGAAATCACATACCTTGCTGAAATCGAGAGACATGCTGCAACTGGACTTGGTCTGCCTTTCCTTCCTGGAGTTTCCTGTTTGTACTGGAGAGCTGATCGGCGCTCTGCTTTTCAAATTACATAACTCTTCACTGTTAGCATAGTCGCTCTTCCTGAATAGGTTTCAACTTCCAGCTGCTCCTCATTGCAACATGTTTGAACTTTTACCTTTATGTTTTCTCAGTTACAAGTGAAGTTCATAAATTGAAAAAGCCTTTAAAACTCCAAAGCTTCATGTCTTCTGACATAATAAAGAATACATTTGATCAATAAAATGTCTTAACTTTATGACAGATAAATATGTGCTCAGATTTAGAAGAATGCATGAAAAACTTGTTTTTTTTGTTTGTTTTTTTTTTTTTTCTCACCAAAACTGAGCATAACTGAAATGGGGTTTGTGTAAATCAATACTGGAACAATTTTTTGTTTTCTGATTCTTTCTGGGTTTATTTATGTTAGTAAGCTATACTTTATTCCAGGTGTTGAGTTTCTTTATTATTTAATGTGTTCTGTTATTTATGTATTTATTTTTTTATTTATCCTCTTATCATGGTATTAGGCATTTTGTTTAGTTAACCTTCCTGTGTGTTATCTGTGTTAAGTTT
The DNA here is from genome assembly GCF_001443285.1 of Poecilia latipinna. Classification (NCBI taxonomy): domain Eukaryota; kingdom Metazoa; phylum Chordata; class Actinopteri; order Cyprinodontiformes; family Poeciliidae; genus Poecilia; species Poecilia latipinna. Next base: position 3,050 of record NW_015113432.1, on the reverse strand, counting down.
CCTTCTCTCAGTCCTCTCTCACAGCTATTCAACATTCCCCTGATTACACTCACCTGTTCCCATGTCAGGATGTCATGTCTCTTCTGTGTTTATGTTCACTGGTTTTCCCATTGTTTCCTGGCTATTTTCATTTCCTGTTGTCTCTGTGCCTTCCCTTTGATTTTTGTTATTTTTATTATTAAAGTTGTCAATTCACCAAACTACTTTCAAGCTCTTATTTGTATTTTGGCCCTTCTTCAACAAAACAACCCATGACAGAATCATTTAAAAATGAAATAGATTCTATTAATATATTAATGTTGCTTTTAAATATTTTACATATTTTGCATTGAAAATATTAATATTTTTTCAATGTAGAAAGTTTGTTGTTTACAACAAAAACAAAAAAACATTACGACAATCATGTGAAATCTAAGCAACATTAATTTGTGAATAGTGGAGTGTAAGTAAAGCAGGGTGTAAGTTTGGCAAAGATCTAATGTTAAAAAAAAAGAAATAAATGTAATTTATTTACAATATTCTGCTTTTCTAATTCGAAGGATTATATATTACACGCTGAAATATTACATTATTTGCGAAAATGTGCCAAAAAATAAATAAATAAAAATCAAGAAATAGAAAAATAATTAACAAGAAATCCGGAAATGATGAAGCAGAAGTGACGCAACAGGAACTTCAAAAACGTACACAACAAACATGGCGTCTCCCAGCGAGGCAGATGTGAATGTTTCACACGTGGAAAAAAAGAAAAAGGTATGAATTAATTTGTATTCTTTGAGGGGTTTTTTTTTCCTTTTTTTTAATGAAACCCCACAATAGCAGCAAATTAGACCCTGCCGGCCCCGTTTCAGTGTTGAAATGAATGTTTTAAACTGTATGTTGTTGTATGTTAATGCTGTTAAACTGCCGCTCTTTGGTCATTTCCACCAGCGTCCAGTTCGTTACTGGCAGGGGACAGAAGGCAAAACGAAAGATGACAACAAAACTGAAGGACAACCTGAGCAGCAGAAGAGGCAACAGAATCGAATAAAAAAGAAAAGGAAGCGAGATGAACAGCCGGATGGTGGGAAGAAAGTCATATCGAGGGTGAGAGCATGCAAAACTAGCTGAGATCAGCCCATTTAGAATCCTTTTATCATCAACGTGTGCAAAAATGCTTCAAATAAATAGTTTTCGTTGTTACAGAAGGTGACATTATTAATAGTTAATACTGATGAAGAAGGATAACGTTATAAGCTGTAGACCCAGAATTGTTTGTGCCTCCTGTGCTGTGGTTTCTTGTACAAAGATGTTGGCAACATATCCTTTAGACTGTGAATTAAGTAAGTCAAAGCTTTTTGTCCAGTACATCCCAAAAATGCTGGACAAGATCGCGATCTGGGAAATTTGGTGGATACGACAGTTTCTCAAGCCCAATGTTACTGTACAATGTTTGCACTGCTCAAGGAGTGCTGTCTCTCTGAGAGGATGTCTGGTCTGCAGCAGCGCTCAAGTTGGTGGTAACACTGAAGGTTTTCCATCACAACATTGTTCAAAGTATTTTACTGCCTCTGGTAGGATTTTCATTAAATTGAATGGACGTGTGAAGGTGTTTTTTTTAATTTATTTTTTTATTTCAACAATCATTTTCACACTTTACCCAACAAACGGATATTATTGAATAGTTTTTTTTTTTTCTTTAAACTTTTGTTTCTTCGACTGGAGATCAAGTTAACCAGGGTTGAATAAAACTGCTAAATTATTCCTGTTAGCCGAACATAGTTGGTTATTTTAACCATTAAATAAACACTTCATTTTTGTTTGTGAAGCACGTTTGCTGCTTCAATGTTGGATTATTTGATGATGTTTACATGGTTTTAATGCCTTTTGTTGAGAATACTGTAAAGTTTATGCAAACTTTATTTATTAACAGCGACTTCTTTTCTTCATCAATCCTGTCTCGTTCTACTCTGTCATAAAGGTGTTCCAGCTTCAGGGCTAAACACTGTGTGTTGATAGCCCCTTCTTACTTGATCGGTGCTTTGAGGTTGTCTGGTCTGTTTGATTTATTGGCTTTTTGAGTAGTTTCCTGACTGGTCTCTTATTACCTGAACCGCTTCATTTTCACTCTTACCTTGTGGCGTGCAGCTCCATCATGTTTGAAAAAAGCTTTATACTAATTTGTTCCTGGATATTTGGCAAGATTTGTCTTAGAACATGTTCAGGACGGGCATTACACTGGACTCCTGGTAGCTTCCGCCTTTGATTCTCCAGACAAGCCTTTTCCTAGATGCCCCCAAACAGTCTGAAGGGGTTTCTTTGGAGAAAAATGTCTCTTCAAGGTCTTCTGCATTCTTGCAAATTTTAGATTTTTGAAGCTCAGAAATCTCCTTGTATTCTCCATAAAATCTCCCAGAGCAATACCACAAGTTCTGAGTCTGTTGGTGGAAATGTATTCCTTTTTTTCCCCCATATTCAGTAGCCCAGTACACAGTCGTAGTTATAAGCTTTGCATGCCAAAGTAACAGGAATAAATGAAACAACTGTATTATCGAGAGGGAAAAAAAACAGCTTCTGATTGTTCAGAATGTCCATCTTAAGCCTGAATCTGCATTCAGTCTTTTTATAGTTTGGTTGGTTAAACAACCGCATCCCTGCAGAATATAAGACAGTATTTAATATTTTCTTAGAATGAAGTGACTTCTTTAAGTCACTAGAGTTTACGAGAAACATTTTCAAGCACCATTCCTTTCTGGAGGTAATACTCTAATTCGAAGGATTTTATATTACACGCTAGGGCTGAAACGATTCCTCGAATGATTCGAGTACCTCGATTACTAAAATTCCTCGAGGAAAATTTACCTGCCTCGAAGCTTCGTTAATTTATGTTTTATTAGTTAGCGCACCGTGTTCCGGCCGGGACTTCATTTGCGTTGCGCGGAGCTCTCACTTCCGCCTCTGAGTTGTTGACAAAAGCTAAGTCTCAGCGGCATAAAGTCCAATCTTCAAGATTGGCCCGTGGGGATTTTATTGATTGATGATAATGCCCGTCTTTTTATCGTTTTTGGGGA
>NW_015113431.1:360987-380482 GCF_001443285.1 Poecilia latipinna | reverse complement strand
TTTTTTTTTTTTTTTTTTTTGTTTCTCCAAATGCACATGTAAAAAACTACTCTAATCTCCAGTTCATGAAAACCTTTGACAGAAATTAGAAAATTACATAATAAATGGTTCCAAGTACAACAGGCTTAAGAGATATTTGGATCTGCTAGGCAATCAGTATTATCATGTGACTGTTCTGCTCTTGCCAGTCGATCATGCATTTGCAGTAATAGATGCTTTTAAAAAGGCTGATGAGATTAATTGTAGGGGATGAAGATGTATTTGCTGGCAGCAGACCCTAAACGGTTAGGATGAGAAGAGATCAATGCTTTTCTTCTCAGGCCTCGTAATGCACAGTGAGTGGTTGAGGTGCAGTGCTGTAGGAAGCTTTCTTTAATAAAAGAGGTTATATTCTTTTATCTCTCTTTCAAACACACATGCAGAAGATTTAAAAAAAAAAAAAAAATCTGGGCTTATGCCTGAAATGTCAGCACATTTAATTGCTACAGTAACAAGTCAGATCGGAGCAGAATGATCTGTCATGTATTATGTTTTAATCATGTAAAGCTCTTTGAACTTTACTACACAAATAAATCTGGCTAGATGACTTTTATAAGTTGGTCTGTTTACTTCTAATATTTATGGAAATTTTATATAAATGTTGATACAGTGTAGCTGATTAATATTAATGTGATCATTATATGAATTTAGTAGAATAAAAGTGTGTGGTTGGTGGTGGTGAGAATGAACGCAGAGACCCAGGTTGTGGTGAAGATGATGATGAATTTAATGATGAAACCTCAACAACAGTCCAGAACAGGCAGCACGGCAGAGAGTTAGCAAACAGTTAATACCAGTAGCAACTGATAACTGAAGACTGAAAAACAAGAGCTAAGCAAACCAGGACTTCACAGTTCAACTGGAGAGCTTCAACGTATGACATAAGACATAAGACGTTAGACGAGGATCTGACGAGGAACACAGACAACAGGTGGGACTTCTTTACACGCCAGATGGTCTAACAAATAGTTCAGTCTCGGCTTAGAGATTTTAAATAGCAAAGAATCCTCAAATGGCTCCATTTCCCACTTGCCCAACACCCTGAGGAACTATTTAGTGGAGCTAAAGGCCAATCAGGAATCCAAAAGAGCAGGAAATGGTTGGTCAGAAATCAATCGTTACAGATCACCAGCTCATGAGTTTGTGACTGTTGCAGAAGGCTAGAAAAGCTTTCCATTCACACTACAACTTCACACTACAATTTTGCTCTTTTGTCCAAGAAACTAGATTTCTCTTATGTATAAAAATGTAACTCTGATATATATACTGTGAAAACTATTGAGACCCCTCATTCTTTAAATCTAATTAATTTCCTTGAAGTTTACAAACGTCAATAAGAGCAGATAAATAAAAGAAGGTTGTTAATTTAGAAAAAAAAAAAAAATCAGCCATGGCTTTCTGTTTATCTGCACCTTTTAGAAGTACGTGACAATCAGATTCAGTTCATATGTTGACATTTTACAATTTTAGGAGAGGCGGGTGAGATACAGCCTCAAATGTGATCATACAAATAAACTAGAATAAAAAAGATCTATCTATATGTCCATCTAGATAGCTAGGTAGCTATCATAATCAAAGTTAGAAATACTGATAAGTTCCAAATACTTCCAAATATTCTAATTTTGTGTGAGGGGTTTCTGTTTTTACTATCTATGTTTACCCCTATTTGTTCAGCTTGGTAATTATTTGGCCAAGTGTTGCACTAGTGTGGCAGTTGAGAAATGTCATCTTACATTTTGGTTTATCATCATCACCAGACCGTCATTAATACTGTCTGTTTTCAACTGATATTGCATCATTTTATTTGCAGAGTTGTTTTTTTTTTTTCTTTTGTTTGCCTAATACAAGTTACATACAATTGTCTTGTGAAGTGCCTTTGTCGTGACTTACTGATAAATAAAAATCAGAATTAAATTAAGCTGTTTGTTCTTGGGTGGGCAAAGCTACAGTTGCCTGTTAGTGGTGTCAAGTCATAATGTTTTTTTACTACAGCTACAGAAAACGCGTTTTCAGAGTCTTGTTTGGGTTCAGACAAACCTACTAAATAGAATTATAATAATTATCATTATGTCTTATAAAATATCTTAAAACTGAAAGCACATGCTGTTTACAGGTATTACAGACTAAAGCAAAGTCCACATTACTGCAGGTGAAGTCGTAGGGTTAGGGGTAGGGTTAGGGTTCAAACTGCTGCTGTTCTAAAGGACTGTATTGTAGTTTTTAGCTGCGGCACTAGGGGGTGCGGCCATTTAGTGAACAATGTTATGTTCAGTTTTAAAGATGCTGTTCAGGAAGGAGTGTAAATTGGCAAAAGTTGTTTGTAGGTAGTTTACGAGTTTTTTTTATGAGAGTGTGCATCAATAAGACTGGTAACTTACATTCTGAGACGGATAATGTTTTATTACTTTAGACATTTTCTGTTAGCCCATTTTGCTCAGAAGAAGCTATGGCTAAGCAAAGCTAAGTTTTGCTTTAACATGGTGAAATCTTTGGTTAGTTGCTCTCTTATTTTATTTAACTTTATCAGTGACTGACACATAAAACTGAAATAATGAGAAGAACGTTTTATTTCATTCACCAAATATAGCTTAGGTTATAAGGGCCTTTGGGCCTAGTAGTAAGGCTTAAAAGACAAGCATAAATTTGTAATATGTTTATAGCTTGAAAAATGATTATTGGTATTTATGATGGATTGTAATTTGTAGTTTATTCTTTTTTTGTAGAACCACACATATACCCACACCCATTCGCCTAACCTAAAGTGTTTATCTGAATCTGCCTGGGGGTCATTAAGTCATTTCACCAGAGGACCCTCTGTGATCACCCCCATAGTAATCCAAACTCTAGTCTTGCAATCTATATTGTAACACCTTCTGAGGTCTGCAACATTGTGTGTAACAAAACGGCAATTAAAGTAAGTAAAATAAGATTATTGATTCCCATACAACAATCTGTAGCCATAAAATGGCAAGACCAACTATCACTTCTTAATTTCAACGTTGATTTAATCTGAATTAAATATTTTTATTCTTAACTATTTACACAGTGCGTGACATTTTTTCCCAGATCTGTGCTTCAAACATACCGCCGAGAGAAATAAACAGGTTTGTTGTGTTCATCACCTTTTCAAACCATCTGCATCATGTTTTGTGTCTTTTGGTAAAACAGTTTGTTATATTTATCTCTGGTTGTTTTGCCAATATGTTCATGCATATCTCTGGAGAAGAATGATTTCTGCTTTATTGTAATGATGTGCTCAGACTGTGACTCATAGTTCAGTACAGAATCACTCATTCATATCTCACACAAATGGAACAGCATGGTGCCACATGTAGAATAGGCTACTGAACAAACTCTGCAGCAACCAGCTGAGACCGATCAGATGTTGGTTGTTTCTTTCAGATTGAGTTTGACTCTTGATCAGCAGTCATCAGACTTTGTTTAACCTTGAACCTGTTGTTGCAATTTCCTTTTGAATCACCAACCCTAAAAAAAAAATAAAAGGGGGCTTTTAACTGTGACTATGTTAATGAGACTCAATGCTTCACAGTACAAAAGTGTCCCTTTGGGTGAAGTGCTTTTGCATTTAACTGCGGCTATCTTTGTTTTCTGAAAGATGATGTGAGCAGGATTTAAGCATGATGAAATAAAAAGCCAAGAGATGACAGATCAAATAACAACCAGCAGATTCAAATAGACCAAGTGTATAGAGACGCTGATGTAATCCCAAAGTTTGATTCTGGATTTTGTTTAATATTATGTTTTCTTTGTTTTGCTAGGTTTTGCATGTTACTGATGCAAGTTCGTTCTGAAAGTTGAAAAAACAACCCACTCTGAATTTTTGAAGGTTAAAATATTTATTTTTTTGTTCAGTTTATTCAACTATTCTGACATTTGATTGCTAATGAAAACTTTTTCTTTCATGTTTATGTTGTCATGAATATACTTTGATTTATTATGCTCATAAAATAGTTTACAGTTACAACACTGGAACTGTGTTTGTCCTAGGGATGTCACAACACCGAATTTTCAAATGTGATACTGATACAAATGCCATTGTCGATAGCTCAGGTTTCTTTATAGCTAGATAGAGCAAAAAAAAATTATTACAATATAAAAATGTTAAGTAAAACAAAACCAATTAGCAAGGGGAAAATTCAGTTTATACTTTCAAGTGCCACTTCCGTTTGACAAAAAAAGAAGACAAGATAACCTACTAATGTTTAGATAGATTGATGTACATATAATGCAGTCAAGCAGTTATTTTACAATTGGTTATATCCAGTGTGCATGTTTCCATTTACCTGTTAATTTGCTGTTGATACAAATTGAGTTTGCCACTGAAGGCCAAATAAAGTATCATTTTATACTGAAATAAATTGTTTCAAAACAAACATGGATATGGTGCATAAAAATATTGTTTACAATGTAAACAAGGATCTGGAAGAAGTACAACAATTTAGGAATGAGAACATTGTATTACAATTGTTTTATGGTTATTATTGTATTTCACTATACTGGAGTGAAACCTACGCCAATCTCAGACTTATGAAACTGATGCAGGCACTTGTCTACACAGTGGAAATTAGTAGAATGTCTGACAGCTGTGCTCACAGACAACCTTGCACAAAATCCATTCAATATTAAGGATTAATCACCCTCTACAAACTTCTCAGTATATTTATATAGTCAATATAATTAGAACAGGTAATGAGATGTTCAGGAAATGAAAAAGAGAGCCTTTTTATGACAATATACATGTGTTTCTTTTAACATCACAGACAAAAAGACAGACAGATGATGCACTCTGAATCTAAAATACCCCTAGTGTGACAAGCAGTACCATAAGGAATGAAACAATACCACTCTTGTCATCCTCAGATGTGAAAGCCTTTTACGCTTCATATTTTTTTTTTGGAGGTGTCAAACATGTCAGTTGCTCCTAATGTTCCTGCTGTTCCTCTGATGTTTTCTTATTTTTATTTTTTTTATTTTTTTTATTTTTTCAGACCAGCTTGTTTCATTTGCATAAGTTCCTGTGACTGCACGTTGTGGATTAACACCGAGGTGTTCCACATGCAAATACCACACATGTTCAGGTATAGATAAACTACCAGACCAATAATGATGGATGATTAATATAAGAATGTTATGTTATGGCCATATTATAGCCTAAATAACAATGAAAAGCCTGCCATCTCAACAGTTTTGCAGTCATTGACACCTTGTACGAAAAAGATAAGACACTTCTTAGAGTGCTTTATTGAAGCACAGTCTAGCAAACCACATTCAAAGGTTTGGCAGTGAACTATAGGACCAGCACTTAAAGATTATCTGTAGGTGTTATGTAGACATATCAAAGACAAAGGCTCCTTCTTCTGCATTCCCTGTAGGCCACTTTTAAGAATGAAATAATGTCAGATGCTCCTTATCTTGAATAAGATAAGGGAAAAAAAAGACATTAAACAGTTTATATTCATTGCAAGCATTAACACATTAATGTTGACATTAAAAATGCTTCTTGGACTCAGTGGTTAACAACTGATTCTCTGTTAGTGGGAGGAAAAAAAAAATCAAGGTGTGGAGGCTGCATCTGCTACATCCTCTTGCCATGTGCAAGAGTACTGTTGCATTTAAAATCTGGTCCTGAAAAGCCTTTTTTGAAACAACTCACCTCATGAAAAACTGATGTTTTTCATTCCTCTGTAATTTCAAAGTAATAGCCCCCACAAAATACACCACACTTGCTCTGACTCACACTGAGCTGGCCCATAATCTGATGTGTTCAAAAGATGTAGGAAAGTGAAGCGTGAGCCTACTACAGAAAAATAAATAAATAAATAAATAAAAAATAAGACCATCACTGTGTGTAAAAAATAATAGTGAATAAACTATTACTTGGCACTGACCCAACTTGGTTTCTGGCCACTGCTTCAGTGCCAATCATTATCTCAGTCAGTCAGTCAGTCAGTTCTTAAACACATCGTTATTTCATTTAATTTTTTCCGCACACTTTTAATCTCCCTTTTGTTGTAAATTTGCCCTAAAGCAATATGGAGTGGCATAAATATTTACAGAAGAGAAAATAAATATTGAACATTGCATATTTGAAATCTACACCAGATGTTGATAACAACCCAAATATTTAATATGCACAAATCAAATCATATTTGTCCATAAATCAGGTTATGTGATACAAAGTGCCATATCATGGGATGAGTATTGAATATATTAATTTATTTATTAATAGTCACCAGGCAGGATTTCTAACAGGGGTGTCAAAAGAATAATCAGTTGTTCAACAGTCAAGGATCACTTGCACAGAGTGCCAGAAAAACCTAAATTTATGCCTTCACTTTTTTCAAAGACCCGATGATTAATTTTCTCAGTGCACCATCATCTGCATAAGACTCCACTGATGAAGAAAAGCCATACTGAAACTAGTTTAATGTTTTCTGCAGGACAATTAGACGATGAAGACATCAGCCATCAAAGTACTATAACAATAGGATCTGGTCATTTGATTAAAATGTAACTCATTAAATGTGATTCCACACATAATGTTTGGATGTAGAGTACCTTTGCGTATCAGCCCCAAAATGTCAGACTGTCAGCAGTCATGCACCGTATGCCACAGGCAGAATTTATAAGTAAAAGAAGGCTGAATGGGGAGATTTTAGCTGTTGATAGAGATGTAGTTACTGAGAGCAACACTGACATTTTTAGCACTAATGTTACAGACTATATTTTTTGTTATTCCCCTACTCACATTTTTACCTCTTCTGAACACACTGCTACAAATTCAGAACAGCTAATGCAGTAGCAAGCAGCTTTTGGCAGGCACATTACAAAAACACTAAAAACAGGTGCTTGTTTTAGACCATGTATGGGAAATCTGCAACTACCCTTTTTGAAGAGACGTTATTGCATAACAAATGTGAACTGGATCTCTGCTTATACTATAAGCATGGCATATATTTATTTTTGTTACAGGAAAGTCAAAACATATATTGCTTTATTTCTGCTGTGGTCATGATTACAATATTATGTTAACACAAATATTTAATCTCTGCAAAATAAATGCAAAAGTTCAGTTCAGCCACACTTTCAGTGCTTTCACAAGTATATACAAAAATATTCGGCATACTTTGTTTGGAAGGGAACTTTTGTAATTGTTCCCACCACACAGATTTACTTTGCAGGGTAATGTATTTATTTATTTGTTTGTTTGTTTGTTTGTTTATTTATTTTGCCACAGTTACAGCCACAGTCATTCAAGGAGATGAAAAAGTTCACCTCAGTGATTTACAGGTCTGTGAGTGCAAGCTCAACTGGGAGTTCCAAGAGTTTTAGAGGTGTGAGATGAAATGCTTGAATAAGCTCCTTGTGGATGAATGATGCATGCATGTTGACTTTACTGCAGGGTTTATTTCTGTAAGGATGTGAACACGTTTACTTTTCAGAAGTAAATGCTTGGCAGAGAACCATTGGCCTGAGGATCTGGTGGGGCATCTGATTAGATAATTTGAGATGGTATTTAATTTTATCAAAGATACTTAAGCATGCTTTTTATAAGTAATGTTAAAGAATTGTGAAAATGTGCAAAAGTTCAAGGAGTAGTAAAACTTTTGCAATACTTTGTAAAAACAACTGTAGTTTCCCTCCCATGTGGTGCAATTACACTCACAATCGTGTTTTACGTCATGGTTATTTTTAGACCTCTGTAGGCTGTAGGATCTTCACATTCACATTCAAGTACGCTGATAAAAATGATAAAAACAGGTTCTCTTTTACAGCTGAAGTGTTTTAGGTGGAACGTTCTGAACACTTTGACTCATTGTTGAAGACTGCAGAGTGCTTGTGTGTTGGTTGTTGTGTGACTGCTGGTGCCCTTGTATTACTCATATTATTAAGGGGGGATGATTCTAGCCAGATTGTGGTTGCCTACCTGCAATGGGTTGAAAAATGCCTTCAAAGAGTATTATGCATGTGGCTTAAATTAAAGTTTATGTTTCTCTTTAAAATTGGGTATAATCTCAAGGAAACAATACAAGTTTTTGACTTTTGAAATGTAAAATAAAACAGCAATTTCATGGTCAGCATCAGAAATACTTTAAACTGAAGGTGGGGAGGGTGAGAGACCTGCCATTTTTACATGTGGCTAATCTTGTCAATACTTGTTTCTCATTTTTAGCTGATAACACTTTCTCTTTTTTGTCACTCATCAAGAAGGAACAGACTAAGGCACCCTGCTCTTTTCAGATAAGAAACTTACATATTTTTATAAGTTTAAAAAAAAGGAGTGGTAACTGCCTGTTTCGATGTTTGACCTGAATAATAAATAAACCAGAAAATTGCATGTAGATGAACAAATGACTAAATGCTGCCCTCAAAATGCCTTGAGCAAAACAATGAGCGTGAGACTGCTGTAATTTTCTGATGTGTCTGTGTTCAAATGTCTGAAATCTCTATTCCTCTTTCCTGACTCCCCTCAGCAGTCATAATTAATGTTGGACTTTAAATGATTTCATGGCAAACTAAAGAAGGTTTGAAAATGCCAAGCACGCCCGGGGGATGAGATTGTATGTGAATATATGAATCTTCATACCTGTGTGGGCCTGAAGGCAGGGTAAGTGATCCTCATCTGAGTGCACAAAGAGCAGCTGGTGCTCAGAATGTTTACAGTACAAGTGATGACCTTTTCCAGGCATTCCTTGAGTCACAAAGAGACAGTAGTCGAAATAAGCCCCAATAGGCATGACTAAGATCCTTTAGGTTAGCTAAGGCTAAACGTTACATGAAAGTTTGGCAGGAACATTATATATTAAAATATAATAATGCAGACAACCTTTTACACACACACACACACGCACACGCACACACGCACATGTCTAAAGACAATTTTCCTGTCAACATTAAAAGACAGTGTTGTCTAAAAAGAAATGACTGAACAGTTCATTTTAAACTGTTTAATAAGAGTTAAATATTACAGACGTACACAAGTTTAAAAAAAAAAAGGTATTTCTGGATATAAAACAAAACACGATAATATAATTTCTGCTTTTTCTTTGCAGCAAAATGAATCACAGTACCTGACTTTATTGCATTATCACAATGAGGAGGCAATACTTCACTGTAAACCTTCACTGTACTTCACTGTAGCTGCCATGAATTAAACTGAAGACATCAAGACACATTTCCTGTTCAACTGGACACTGAAATTCTGCAACCAAAGTCAATTCAGACCAAAAAAGAGCGAGTTTACTTTTGACAAGTATTTTATAAGTCAAATTAAAGATGATCATATGTCCATGCTGGCCCCTGCCAAAAAAAACAAAAAAACAACAACAACAAAACAGAATAAAAAGTATAAGTCAGATACTAACTTCAACTTTGTGAGCCCCTTCTGTGGCATAAATCCATGTAATATGGAAAGTAACTCCTTATTTGTTGGAAATGCAAGAAACTAAAAGAATACTTCTTTTGACTGGAGCACACAGATGTTTTTGTCAATTTTGTTTTTAAATTAAGTGATCCTGCCACAACCCCTCGATAATATTGCACCGTCTGTTGAGCTATATCCTCCATATCCAAAACTGCCCCTACTTCCACAGTTGTAAGGTAAATGGACTTACTCACAAACTAGTATTTTTTTTTAAGATTCAATAGCCATTTTCTATTTGAACTTCAAACACTATATTGGTTGATACCAAAAATGTCTTAGTAAGATATATGAGTATAGACATTGCCAAATGTTGTTGACTGTTTTCACCTATTGCTCTTCATGTTTGGCATTTACTGCTCCTACACTCTGCCAGCTTTCCTTTCAAAATTATCATAAACATTTACTGATAAAGTGAGGAGCTGCTCAGCATGATGGAGGTGGTGGTAAACACTCCCACCCAAACCAAGGTGGGGGAGGTGAAGGGATTTGATCTGTGTGGCAACAATGGATTAAGCCTTATTTGTGGCAATAAATCTTCATTAAAGTCGTTTTCCTGAAGAGGTTTCGGAGAGCTGGTGTGGAGTGGAATAAAAGGGAGGGGAAGGAGATAGAGAGGGAGGAGAGTTGTGAGGAGGACAGCTGTGTCTCCCCTCATGGATCATCTGGAAGAGCAGCTGGTGTCTCACTACCTTTGCCTCTTCCTCCTCTTATTCTTGCCTGCCCCCCTCTCTTCTCTCCTGTATTGCCAGTCCAAATTACCCAACATCTTCATTAATGTTTCATTACAGCTGAGTCAGCCACTGTACACCACTGCCAAATTAAGCTATCTGCTTGTAAGCAGATTTCATGGGTTCGACTTGCACTCTGAGTCACAACTTTGAATATATTGCAAAGATTCATTTCCAACATGACAAAAAAGACAACGTGCTTTTAATTTTAACCTCAATGTTTATTTTTTTTTACTTCTGTTTCAGAGTTTGTATTGGAATGAGCTTCTTATAAACACAATATTAAGGTTAAGGCTATTTTTATTATTTTTTAAAAATATCAGTCTTTTTTTTTGGAAATTAGTTATTTCTTTTTGTTTGTACTTGTTTGAAGTGAGCAGTGAGTATTTCCCATTGCACTTGAACGCACCTCACGCAGCGTAGTATGGAGTAGTCGTAGCCTTTGACCATGGAATGTTATATGGAGCCAAAATTAGATTTTATTCAGTAAGCTAATGGTAGTTCCCATACAATTATTCAACTATGAAGTGTATTAGCTTGATTTCATGCAGTTGTGTTGGGTTTTTCTTGGTGAGTTTTTTTTTTTTTTTTTTTTTTGTATTTTTTACCATTTTTTTTTTTTTTTCTTTAAATTTTGGATGCTATTTTCTTTCAAAGGGAGGTGTCTTGGACCAGATTATTTATTTTGTACATCTCAAACATGTATCGGTTTTATAAAATGTGGTGAATGTTCTTCAAAGACTTGTTTTGGTTTGTTTTTACTGTTCCATTATAACAAGAGTGACCAAATGTCATTGTTAAATGAATATGTTGCATTTTTATATATGTCCAAACATAATAAAAAAGTACTGCCCTGCGCTAGCAGGAAGGAAGTGGTTTGGACCAGACTGGGTGGAGTGCTCACTGCTGTTTCTTTTTGATATCCCAAACAGACAAAATAAAATAAGTTCAACCCACATCTGGCCACTGTTCTCCATAATACACCAATTGAAAGACAGAATGCAGAGTTAAAGTTTGGACCAGTCACACCTTTTTCTTTTTCATCTTCCTGAAAAGCTTGTTAAGTGTGTTTCAAACTTGGACTTCTTCCCCCAACAAACCTTCCCTTAGCATATAGGCAGAATTAGAAGATGTCCACACTTATTCCCCCACAAGGAGCCTTAATCCTGCTTGGGAAATACAGACAACCATTGAAGTAATAAAAAAAAAAAAAAAAAAAAAACTGTATTTAATCTTTCAAAGGCTTCATTAAAATTCTTACATAAGCAGATTTAATTTGATACTAAGGTACTACTTTTATCTTTTCTGTTCTCATTTTCTCAGAAGCTGTTCACATGAAATCTTGGATTAGAGCAAAATTGTTACATAATCTTCATACTTATGAGGAAATCAGAGTGGTACTTTTCCCAGTACTAGACAGAAAAACCAGCGTTTCGTGTGTCAGAAAGTAACATATTTTAATTTCTCCTGTCACATCATGTTCTTAAATTCACAGTTTTTGTGCATCTCCTTATTTATGAAAAGAAATAATTCAAATCAAAGCTGACTTATTAATTTATTACCCTCTATCCACAGACGCTGAAACAGAAATCCCAACCTTCAGTGAACTTTGCCCACGGCTTCAGAAGACTTTGGCTGGGTATGCATGGTCATATTTCCTCTGTTTGCTCCGCATCTCACAACCCTCTCAAGCCATTCTAAACATTCACATACAACCATGTATTCCCTCCTGAACCTTCCACCCTGGCACACTGCAGAGACCATTACTTACTCATGCTATAAAATATGCACTCACCCGCTGATGTTTGTTATGGTTCATAGTCTCTGAACTAATCTAGATGGTTTAATCATCCATCCATCTATCCATTGACTCTCCACCATGGGTTATGGAACTGACATCTTGCTTTTTATTTGAAAGAGAGAAAAAAAAAATATGGCATTGCTTCTCCAAAAAGTTGACCCTTGTGCTGTTTTATTAGTTTGTTGTAAATTACACTGAATTCAGGAAAGGAAATCTGGATTACATTTGAGTTCTTTAATACATGAAAATATTTACAATTTATGGTTGTTCTTGGAGAATGGAGATGATGTAATGGTGCATTGTTGTTTTCCAATTGTAATTGGGATATTGAGTTGAAGCTGTTAAATCACTGCGGTCACAGCAGAATACTGTGTAAAAGCTGGAAAGACTGTTTTCCTGCATCTTTCTCTCTCAGTCAAGGCTAATAGTAAAATATCTCTCTGTTTTCAATATCTGCCTTTTTCTGTTTTCATCAGTCCAACTGTGCCAGGACTAACAATCTGGTGGGACTATTGACAACCTGATGACTTGCACTGTGCATAGTACTCCACCTAAAGATAAGTGACGAGTGAAAAACTAACTCAAATGTTTAGCTTAATAAGTATGAGGTCATGAAGCAGGATGGTTTTAATAAATCATTACCTTCATAAAATATAGACCACTTTTATAACTTTTATACATGGGGGTTTTACCACTCTACCAGCTGCTGTGAAATCTCTTAAACAGTGACTGGGTAATGAAAGTGATATATTTTATATTAAATATGTGGGAGCCCTTTAAAATTGAAGCTTTGCACTCTGGTTTTATGGTTGGTTTCATTGTAAAGTCTTATTTTGTTATTTAGTCAATGTGTTTCTTATTTGTCTGAAGATTACTTAAACACGAAAGCTGACTTCATACTTAATAAAGGATGATTAGGTCTTAAAAACAGTTGTTTTTGTCATAAGGAAAGACAGTAATTGTTCTTGAAGAAGAAAGTGTTGCTGCCTATGAAGCTGTAAATGAAAATAGGATTTTTCATGGGAGAGCGGTGTGAATGTAAAAATGCCTGTACATTTCAGATAACTGAAGGAACATTGTGATATCTGCAGGCTTACTAAAGCACCGCATTTTCATTACATAGTTTAGTCAGGCAGTGTTATGTCTCTTACCCCGTTTAACAAATGCTTTTGAAAAAGTATTATCTATTTTCCAGGTACATAGACCCATTATAACAAATTATGTCTTCAGTTGTTATAAAAATGCAGTAAATTTCAAACATAACTTAAATTTGACCTTTGACTCTTAAGGAAGCATGCAGGAGCGGTGCTCTGTGAGGCCGAAACTTAGCTGAAGACTGCAGCTCTAGGGAGGAGCTTTGTGGGAATAGGCAGTGCTTTGTTAAATCAAGTGTTTAAGCCCCCAATAGCTGCCAGGAGAAATTTAAAAATTTATCAAACATGCATGAAAGAATAAAAGCAACACTGCATGAATATTTTTGATGAGGGAATAACATTATAACAAGCTATAAAGCTCCAAAAGGATAATTTTACATTATAGTCCACCTTTACAATTTTTTTATTCACAATTTACATGTTACTAGATGTGTTTCAGACAATTTACCAAAGTAAAAACTGAAAATTAGAATAGGGATTTAAGGCAATTTAAGTGAATTCAAACGTGTCCTGGTTGATTGTGCCAAACGTTTCTCAATCTTCTAGTCAACTGGCATATCAATGCACAACAATCTTTGTTTATGGTTTGAAAAAGTAAATGTATTGAATGAGCAGGAGTTGTGGGGATGAAAATGACTTACTGATGTTAAAGTTAATGAGGAAAAGAGAAGACGGGGAGTAAAACGGCTTCAGTTGCTCAGATAAACATCAACTACCTCTCATTTGTCAAATACTGATGTAAATTTGGATTAAAAAAATTATGAAGACAATTCTCATGTCTAATTTATTGAATTCTGTGTACTTTACTTTTTCTACGTTTTACATAGAATTGAAGTGTCCAAAACTGCCACACATTTTGGGATGCTTGCTGATTTAAGAAAATATTTGGCTAAATTTAACATTTTCCCTGCTTATTAGAAACACAATACAGACATTTGAAATGTGGTGTTTTGTCTATTTTTTTTTTTATTATTATTTTTTATGTACTTGGATTTTTAAAGGCCAAAAGGTTTGATAGGACAGACTTGTGTGGTGGTCTTTCTGGGCTCACTTGACTCAAATGATTTTTGAATGTGTGTAACAAACGTAGATGGACACACACAAATATACAATGGCATCTAATCTAGACATTTAGAGAATGATTTATGTGTGTTCCAGTGCTCTAATTAAAATAAGGCTTAAAATGGAAGGCTTGATATCGACTGATGAATTTCTGACAGAATCCAAATGAGATTAACATAAAAACTCAGTCGCAGATGGGGGGCACATTTGGCAAAAGAAGCAAAAGCACCAAAATCTCCGAGACTTGTGCTGTCTTTCTGCTCATCTGAAAACACTACCCCATATTACCCAGCATCCCTCACAGTGACTGCTCGTGTCTCAGCGACTTCCAGCCATCACTTACTCTGCTATGAGGGAACATTTACTGGAGAAGTCACAATTTGACGGATAAGAAAGAGGAGAGGTTGTGCCTAGACAGGAACAGGCAGGGAGACAGTCATCACCAGACGCTTGCTGTAGTCAAATCCACAATTTTTGAAATCTGGTTTCATTTCTATGCTCTACAAATGCAGCCTTGCTGAACCACACTTGAAATAAACAAACCTCCAGGAAAGATTCTAGCATTGAACATAGGGTGAGGGGGTACTGTATGCATAAATGCTTTCAAGCCGCACCACATACGGTAATTAGGAAGCAGAGAGCACACACAGAGAGAGATGTATTTTAACTAAAAGCCAAAGTCGAGCAGTGAGTGAGGGAGAACGAGATCAGAGATGAGCCGGCGCAGAGACTGGCGGACTTGTGTGGGCGGACGAGGAACTAGAAGGTTTCTCTTGATGTTTTTGTTTGAGGGCGCTTTTCGTGATCTTGGTGCCTCCAAGGAGTTTCTCACAACAAACCC
This sequence comes from Poecilia latipinna, assembly GCF_001443285.1. NCBI lineage: Eukaryota > Metazoa > Chordata > Actinopteri > Cyprinodontiformes > Poeciliidae > Poecilia > Poecilia latipinna. The sequence continues at coordinate 365,412 of NW_015113431.1, read as the reverse complement.
CTTTTTGCTCTGAAACCACTCCAACACTGGGTCATCGCCCTGTTAGTGAAGAAATACAAAACATGGCTTCTGGACTGAAGTGCAATTGTTGGTGTAGTTCTGAGCGAGTCAGAGCAGCACAGAATCCCTTGGAGGACAGGCGATAAAGACAACATCCTGAAGTATATTTTTTGCTGCTCCTCTCGGCGCCTCAATATACTTCTGCATGACTTTTAAACAAAATTCATTAGAAATATGGATACAATGTAATAAGTGTTGTAAAATTAACACAGATGGCCACAAATTCCGAAAATATAACTAACAATACATAAATGTTGTGTAATGTCAAACTGATGACTGTATTCAAGAGTACTTTTTGTATTGGCTACCTTTTGATTGTGTAAATGTACCAGAATTGGTTAATTGTGTTGCATTTACACCAGTGTTAATAAATGTACATTGTCCCTGCTAAATAAATACATTTCATATTTAATATAGGACTAACCAAATTGTCTTTTGGGAGAGAACCTTTAATGTAATTAACTATACCTCTTATTTACACAAAACGAGTAGCATCAGATGAGCAGAATGCTCATTATTGTGCAGAAAATGCAATGAAATTTAGATTTTCCTCCATTGTCAATTATGCCTTAACAAGGTATACTTGTGAATTAACTTAAGCCAAATTAAAAGTGAGTTAATTCATTTTTATTGTTCAAAACCTAAACATTCTTCCCCTAAGTTCACAAATCCAACATGAACTAGTTTGCACTCATTGAGCATATTTGTTCTCAAATAATGTTTTTAAAAATATATCCCGGTTATGATGTCAATCATAATGCAAATTCATTGTCATCACCTGCCACTTGTACCCTTAAATTTATTTTGTCCAGCTTTTTGCTACCCATTTGTCCAAAGATATTTCACAAACAAACATGAACACCCAATTAATAGATACTTTTTGAACCAGTTTTCTGCTCTGAACATGTTTTTACTAAGGAGCTTTACAGGTGCACATACGTGTAGCTATAAAATAACTTTTTTTTTTTTTGTCACTGTGACTGTACACATAATATGCCTCTTGTTCTTCAACTGTGCATGCACTGTCAACTGCACAGCAGTTTCTGGCAGATATTAAAAGTTGGAAAAAGTGGCAGAAACACTCACTCATTGCAACATTTACAATTATACAGACCTTGTGTCTTTATATGTATGCAATTTACAGTAAGAAAGTCCAAACCCTGCAACCTTTAACATAAATAAAAGCCTGATTCTGATTCACATTAATAAACAAAATATTCAGTCATGTAAGTGAACAACATTTGTAGGGGGAACAGCGTGTATTGACAATATTGGGGAACTAATTGCCAATATCATCATTTCCTGTATTAACACTGTCAGTACATGCTACTAGCACCACAAAAAGAAGACGCACAAGTGTGCAGATATTTTGACTAGGCATACCAGTACAACAGCATAAGACGGTCATTAAAAGTGTAACACAATTCCTCAGGATCTTCCTCATCTCATTTTTGGTGTATCTTCCAGTCATGCAAAAATAAAGTGGAGTGCAGAAACACTTTAGCTTAAGATATTAGTTTTAATGATTAGAGGATGAGCCTTCAATTTACTTTATTACATTTAACGGAAAGCCAAAGGCAGTTTACTCCAGTGTGAAGTGATTGGAGAGGCATGCATTATATATCAGGTCGTCACAAAGACCGCAAAACTGTGCACAACATCTGAACTCTATCTCTACTACTACTCATCTTCTGCTTTCCAAACTTAGTCAAACAAGGTTTGACACAAAAATCTTCCATTCAAGCTCACTTTTAGTTTGTCATATGAAAATCTGCATCGTCCATTTCAAATTTCTGAATAATATGAATTAATGGACACAGCCATTAAAACACTTTAACATATAAAGCTTCTTATGACGATATATCCCTCTTAATCCAGCTGCCACTTTATAGAATGTCAAGTCAGCACTCTTAACTCTCAAGTCACTGAATAAAAGATTTCTGAGAACGTTTTTTGAAGATCTTAGGGTTCTCCTTCAAGCTATGAGAATAGACTCAGACTAGTTCTGAGTCAAGGATCAAGCAGCTGAGGAGTCAGTCTCAGCTTTTAGTGGCAAAAGTTAAGTGTCTAGTTTTTTCTTGATGGTTGAATGGAGTGGAAAATGGATTTGATGAAAGGTCCTATTCTTTAGGTGACGAGGAACTGAGTAAAAAAAAAATGAAGTACTGAATTAACAGTTCATTTATTTAAATCAATGTATTTTCTTACTGGGACTCTCACATTAAAGTAGCTCTCTAATCTAAAATACAGAATATTAGAAAATTACAATATGTTTAGAAAATAATTTATATAATTTTTTAATTAACAGATTTTTTTTTTGTGAAAAAGTAGAGCTGGTGGCATTTTGTTTGATTTTTGTCACCCTGTTTCTGCTTCAATCTGGCAAAGTGAGCTTCTCCTCCTTTGCATTATCCATCTTCCTCTCCTCTATCTCACCAGACAAAGTCATTCATTGTTCTGGCATCTGAGCAGTTGTCATTATCACCTTCCTCCTGGCTCAAGACCGATGTTTGGGTCATGATGAGGAGACAGAGACAGCCAGATCAGCCACCATTTTTGCTGTTTTTTCCAGAAGCATCTGAATAAAACAGATGCTTTATTCATCTGGAAATATGTAGTTCCTGATATATTTGAAAAACTTTAGTAACTCTAAATAAAATCTTCACAATTTAATTTCTCAAGTTATCTTTGGATAACATCAAAAGTTGTTTGAACTGACTGATTTAGTTTTGTCAACTAAGCAAAAAGAAAATACATCTTTAAGAGGGTAAGTGGTTACTCACGGCGATGCATGCAACAAATGGCAATCTTTTTTGTCTGTTGTTTGCAGGTGCAGAGGAGATCCAGGGGAGAGGGAAATTATTTCCATTACAAAAAAGGGAAAGTAAAAATAAGCTGTGAGGGTGTGTGAGGTTATGTGTGTGCATATCCAGGCGCGGTCTAAATCAGTACCTGTGAATACGCCGTCTGTGTTTCCTGAAATTGCTTTGTGATCCAACACTAAAGAGGATAGGAGGGGGAGACAGACAATGAGTAGAAGAGCTCTTTGTGTGTATGTGTGTGTGAAAGAAAATGAGACATTTCAAAAGACAAAGATGAACAGCAGGAGGGAGAAAATCAGAAGCTGAAAAGATACAAAATAAAAATAGTTTAAATATTCATGTTTTCCTTGATGATTTATTTATGAGTGTCTGATATTTCCTGTTATTTATAAACTGCCTGAGCGTCACCATTGTTGACAGAAGCGTTGTTCTGCATTCACGAAGGGGAAACCTAATGTAAAATGCAACGTAAAACATCCAGCATGTCTGAGGATGATGCCACAGTAAAGGTTAGCAATGAATGCTTCAGGATTTAATGTGTCTGTAATGGGTTTTCAACCAGCTGCTGCCTCGCTCCTTATGCATTCTCACCCACATTTTGACCTCCATCTTCGGCTGATGACTGGCACTGGCCCCATAAATCCCCCTTCATGCTGTTTTGGCTTGGTGTCCACAACCCACTCACAGAATCTGATAGGCATCAAGGAAGTAATCCAAAGCAGGAGCTGCGCTCTTTTCCTCCCGACCAGAATAAGTATCACTGAAAGTTATAGGAGCAGAAAGAAGCATCTGAGAAAAAGTCTGCTGTCTGACCCTCCTCCTGTAAGCCTGGAACATGTTTTATTTATCAAAGCAATAGAGGATATCATCTATAGTTAATCACTGTCCTTGTCTACTTGCTTTGGCGAGACACATATGCACCACTCAGCCTGATGTTGTGAAACAATGAAGAGGAAGTAAGTATTCTTTCTTAATGTCACCTCTAATACTTCTTGGTACCTCTGCTCAGCAGAGCGGAGCTGATTTGCATTCTCATTTACGGAAGAAGAGAAGGGAGGGGTGGAAATTAAAGGAAGTGTTAGGGAGTGTATATGCATGCAGGAGCAGATTCACTTATGTGATGTCTCTGAATGCTTAATTGGAAGAATGACCTCTGTGAACGCATAAAACAGAGCCGCAGTCTTCAATATGTCAGTCTATAGAGGTGATAGATTCCATCCTCTTCAAGTTCTCTTATTTCTGTATCTTTGCTTAATCTCTCTCCACCTGCTCTCTCTGCTCTATTATACAATAATACCTCCTTTAGCTTATCTCCTTTTGCATACTTCATATGGTCTTCTTTCACCTTGTGTTTTCAGGGTCAAATTGAGATAATTACCAAAAGCACAGCTCTGTCTTCCAGGCTGTGTTTCTTTTCACTGGTTTTGTCTGTAAGAAACGTAGCTGCCATTCCCACTTTTTAGAAAGTGTTTTTTTTTTTTTTTTTTTTTTTGAAAATAAAAAACCTAGGGGCACTTTTTAAATTTTTTCGCAAAAAATGGCG
>NW_015113431.1:334628-357956 GCF_001443285.1 Poecilia latipinna | reverse complement strand
ACGGGTTTTGTTTTTAAAAAACGTGGCTGCCATTCCCCCTTTTTAAAAAGTGTTTTTTTTTTTTTTTTTTTTTACTGAAGATATAAAACCTAGAGGCACTCTTTACATCTTTCAGCAAACAATGGCTGAATCGGGTGATTCACAATTAAAGGATATCAAACTTATAAAACCAGAAAGGCATTCATTGAGTTTTACATAAACTTAATCAGTCATTTTATATAAGAATGACAACTAGAGCAATAAAATATGGGACTAAGTACAGTGACTGTGCCCTGTGATGTCTCCCGAGGAGCTGTCCTTGCTTTGTGACAACTGCAGCTTGTCTAAAGGACACTGCAGGCAACACAATAAGTTGTAAATTATACAACAAAAATACATCATACACTAATACATATGTCTCAACCAAAAGTCAAAAAAGGGATTAATGTTACCTGCAAGGATACTCTGGACAAGTTTTTTTCGGGGCAATTAACAAAAATAAAAAATAGAAGCAAAAGCAACAGCAATTGGATTTTTGGAGAATTTATGAAATGAATGTAATATCTCTTTACACATTTAGAAAAAGGTTGTGAGGAAAGTCAACTTTCCAGCTGAAGAAATTCTGATAAAGAGAAAGAGGAAGCTTTCTGCAATATGAAGTAAACTAACATTAGGGGAAATATAAAGTTGACTCTTTAGCTGATAAATTAGCAGCCTGCTGTATCTCCTTCCAGTTGCACTGGGGATGTGGGACTCAAACACAGAACAATTTTCTATTGAGATACTTGTCATTTGCACCCCAAACAAATTTTCTGTAGCATCCACCTTGTTCATCGGACAGCATAAGCACTGTAAAAACATATGACTTTACATTGGCTAAATTTGGTGTTTGATTTCCATCTTCCAATTTTGCAATACTGAATATAAAACTCTCGGTTTCAAACCATGAATCTGTTATTCACGAGAACCTGTTTGACTCTTGGCTTGTGTTTTTGTCAGAGTTAAACCCTGGAAGAGCTGAAAAGTTATCAGTCTGTGTGGTCTCTAAAGGACCGTCTTTTCATAACCAGTATATGAAAAATTCAAACAAACAAAACACCCTTTGGAAAAGTCCTGGTAACGCTGTAAACCTACTGTAGGCTTAAAAACATTTTTGGTTTAGGGCTTGTTTAGTTATGCATTGTTGTCATTATTTGTTCTGTAAGGCAGTTTCAGTGGAAAAACTGTGTATTTCAAGTAGTGTAAAATCTATCTAGAATGGATTAAATTGCCCTAAATTACATGCAGCAAAATGAATCCTAAATAGGCAGGAGGTAATATCATGTGCTGGCGTATTTTTTATGAAGGCTAAACAGTATTAAAAGATGATTTGCCTCTATCTCAATATGCTCTAAGCAAGAGATTTAAAAGCATTCCTTCTTGCTAAATTTGAATTTATTTCATTAAATTAAAAAGGCCTTGATGCTTATGAGGTTAATGCTGTACAGACTTCACTTAACAAGCTACAATTTCTCTGCTTAATTGTTTCCTAAAAACAAAACATGGCAAATATTTTACAAGTGACAAGGTTACATTTGCAAGTTGGGGCTAATACTATCAAGAATCGTTTTGATATATTTGCTTTATTTATAGTTATTTCAGATCATTAAAGAGCAAGCACTCTAATGTGGTAATTATCTCAACTGGAACTCCACACAGTATGCTCTTAACTTACAGCTCTAATTGCAAAATTTACATATTGTCAGCTCCTTTTTTTTAAAGCTGGTTTATGTTCACCTTTTGAAGGCTGTGACTTTGGCCTGGGGAAAAAAAAAAATGCAGCTTGGTTGGAGGATGTATTGAAAAGTCAAAATATTTTCCATTTCGGTAAAACCCGTGTGGCACAGAAGGATTCAGTTGCAGGCAGCTTGATTTTGTTTAGCTAAATTAGCATCAAGGATTCTCCCACCCCATTCGAATTCTCTCCATGGCAGAAAAGACTAGAACCATAAACACAATGAAGACTGGCATAATAAATTAGATTAAGTATGAGACTACATGCCCAAAAACATCGCATCATATTTGATGAACAGATTTGATGTAAAGTGGTCAGGGACTACTGGTTGTGTAGCACGTGTGACCTCAATCTCTCTTCAGTTTGAAGAGGTCTGGATGTATAGAGTGGAATGATGTAAGTCTTTTAGAACAAAAGAGAAAATGGAAGCAGAGAAGGATTTTACAAGACATGGATCTGAACTGTCCAAAGAGCACGTGGGAAAAAGTGCTCTGGTCAAATGAAACCAATGCTTAGATTTTAGGCAATAAATCTGAAAGTGATGCTTGACAAATAACACTTTTCTGAAAGAACACTGAAATGACTAAGTATCTTGGTGGTGCCAACATTTTCCTTTGGGCTGTTTTTCCTCAATTTACATGGGGGGCTCAGGTGTAGGTAATTATGATCAGATCCAGATATATGATTAAGAAAAACTTAATCATTTGAGTTCAACAATGACCCAAAACAAAGATCCACATCGTAAGGATGATGGTTTACATTATTGTAAACCAGAATTGAATTTGATTGAAATCTGTATAATGATGTAAAGAGGACAGGGTCACACAGTCCCATTTTCTAGTTTGAATCTTTTTTGTGTAAAATGCAATGTGCTTCAACAGAGTTCACACGTATGCATTTTTTTTTTTTCCCCCCAGAAGATTTCAACTAGTTTTTCAATGGACTTCTTTACAGGTTGATTGTCACATGGAGTTTGAAAAGGTTTTGAAATGACCATCATAATTTTGTATCACAAGAACATGATATTTGATCAGGGATCTTGTAAACCTTTTATATCTGTATCACACAATTGTCATAGAAAAGTTTGATAACGTTTTTTTGATAGTTTGTATTATGTAAAAAGTATTGTTCTTCCAGGTGAATAGATTAAACATTTGTATTCTTAAAGTTTATTTCTGACATCTTATTCAATAAGCAGCTTTAAAAATGCAACTTTAGACTTCTACATTAGCAGATTTATAAAGAACAGTCTATGCTCCTGTTGCAGAAATTTCCCAGACTCTCAACCTTTTTCTCTTCAGACAAACAAAACTGAGCTCAAGAGTTTTAACTGTACTCCATCCGTTTAGATTCACCTCTTTGTTAAGGTTGTGCTCCAGTTTTTGCCCTCTTACAAAATATGCATTTTGTAAGATATATATATTTAGTCTCAATTGTAAGGCACCTTGCATGAAAGCATCCAAAACGGCACATCTAATAGGTTCTGAGATGAATTCTTTGGGTTTTCCTTCTCCCTCAATTTCCTCTTCATTGGGGATCACTGCTATATTTCCTGTCACAATTTCCTTCCTTCTCACCTTTTCTTGCATTGCCATCTATCTCCTCTTCCCTCCTGTTTCCCTCTCTTTATGTCACCTTTAAAGGAAGTGTGTACCACTGATGAGAGTGGGTCGAAAAGTTAACTTCAAAGGAAGCCAATTTACTCCAAACATGAAAGAGTAGCACTTTTATTTTCCTCTGAGTGATGCTGCTGTTGCATTGTACAATAGACCGCAAGGCTGTCAAAACTGTCCTTTGAAACCAGTAAAAAGACATTTCACAGTGGCGGACATCTAAAAAGAAATAATATATTGCAGTTTTTAGGATAGAAATTTAACAAAAAAAGCACGGCCTGATAATTGACGTCTGTAATTTGACTCAAAGACTCAACTAAAGATAATTCCCCACCACAGTGTCACTAAATCTGTCATGTAGATTTCTAGTTTATTTACATATTTTTATTTCTTTATACTTATAGGGCACATGGTAAAAAAAAAAATGAAAATAAGAAAAATCAGGGCAAACACTATTTCTTTCTTGCTTATAAATTCAGATCCTATTACTCATTTTATTTATTCTTCATTCACTTGCAACTCAAATGTATCAGAATCTCTTTAAAATCTGTCAAAAAATAGCACAGCGTGTCTGCTTAAGTAATGCCAATTTATTAGTTCAATAATTGTTCCTGTTGTGACGTTGTCAACCAAAATACAAAAAGCTAAATTATCAGTTTTGTTAGTCAATGATGTATTCTGTGGTATCCTACAAACAGTCAAACCTGGTGAGAATTTAAATAAGTTTCTGGACTGTTGGGAGAAGCCAAAGTACCTAAAGATAAAAATCTAGCATACATTGGAGGTAAACACACAAACATCATGCAGAGAGATCCCAGGTTGGGATTCGAGCCCAGGCAATTTTTGATGAAGATCATTGGCTCCACGGTGTTGCCCTTTACCAAAATACAGCTGTAAGAAATCTCAATTCCCTGAAACTAAAAATGCAGACGTAATTAAGAAAGTTTGGTTAAACCAATTCATTAGATGAATTATATTACATTATTTCACTCTTCCAATTTCCAAGTATAAAACAGGTGTCCACATTTCAAACCAAACATACATCCTTATTAGGATTTCAATGACTCAGGTTTAATAGTCTTCAATTTCTACACTTTAGTGTAAAGGAAGCCAGTCTGGATTTAATTGCAAAGCACTCTCCAAATGTTCTGGCATCGCTGAAAAAGTTGTTTATAAAAGCTTAATAAATACCTTGTGGTAATGGAGATTTGATCCAAAGATTTTGCTCCAAATACCTTTTTGCTAAGCAATTGAGATTCTTCATTTTTCTATCTTTCTTGTTCTCTGTGCCGAGATAACATGGGTCCTCAGCCAGCCTTCTTTGTCACAGTTCTAGTTGTTTTAAATATTTTCTGACTGTTTAGGTGAATGGCTTCTCCAAACCACTTTTTTTTTTTTTTACGTGAATTTCAGTGGCCAATCCACGGAGGAAAATACAAGTAAGATTTTTTAAAAATCAGTTTGATTGTTTAACGAGTAGATCTACACACCAAATACAATTCTGGATCAAAATGCAGGTGTGTCACTAGATGTCCTTGGTGAAATAAAATGTATAAATGAAGACAAAGTCATTCTTTTAAAATACCCATGATTCCCCAAAACTGCTGTCCATGATTTCCAGAAAAGGAAACATGTCCATATTTGTAAGTAATATTGCACAGCTTCTTTCCATGTTTACTGCTTTGATCATTTTCACTTGTTCATAAACATCAACAGGGAGTAATTGTGGAGAAGGGTTTCCTCTTCATTCCGATGTAATTAAAAGTTGGTACAGTGTATTATGAGATGATTGTATTGTGGTAAATTTTGAATTTTAATCAACAAAGTTCATCTCCAAAAGTGACATGTGGAGAAAGAAATCATTCATCTGTCTTTTATTCTGTATGTTACTGTCAGGAATGCATGAGAAACATCCAAGCATTCCAAAACTGATTATTCACAGACGGTTGGTGTAATTAAAGTTTTGAGGAATGAATCATCAAAGCAGAACCTCAAGTATTCTGTGAAATAAAACAATTATACAAAATATAAAATATTAATATTTTCTTTTTCTGTTTGATCACTTCTGCATCTATTGTGTTTGTGGATGAAAAGACAAAACTTTGAAACATAATGGGTGAAAGTATTTCCTATCTGCTGCATTTGATGACCATTTATGTATCTGAATCCATTTCATGCAATCTGCTTTGGGAATTTCCTGCAGAAACAACAAATCTCTTCCTGAATGTTTTTAATGGCTATTGCCTCTGGTCTGCTAATTCTTTACGACAATATCAGGACTGCCTCTCTGTAATTACCATTTAGGATAAGACCAAAGCTGCCCTTCAGAGCCGTCGTGTCTATATGTCCGTATCTAAAACAGGAAAAAAAAAAAAAAATCAATAAAAAATCCACTAAGGGGCATATGTCTTCCAAAGCCATATAAAGAAATTTGGGAAATAAAGATGCCAGCCACATTTAACCTTGTTTTCCTCACATATTTTCCTTAAAACTCATTAACTGTCTATCTTAGAAACAGTCATTTAATACTAAATTATGTAATAAACCACAGCTTGTTTTAGCTGACTGCAAGGCAAAGTCAGACAAGGTATAACCTTGCTGCTGCCCTCCTCTTTTTGTGTGTGTTTATTGGTGTGTTTGAATTTGTGTGTGCGCTCTGGCTCTGACTGAGAGCAGGCGTTGACGATGAGCATGTTCCAGTTTTAATGCCTTCATCATCTCCAAGGTCAGAAGCGGGGGGCTTTTGGGCCACCTGCCAGAGACAGCCATGACATGGGGTAGGACAGAGACATAAAAAATATTTGATGTGTTTTACAATAACTTTGCTACAGGCTCTTCAGCACTAAAGCTACAAAACCGAATAATGGGTCCTCTTGGGCACATTATTTAAAATTTCATGTCAAGTCCTTTGTGTCCTGAATAAAAAATATACAGCTTTTTTCTAAATTTGACAGATGATTGATGGGAGGCTTAGAGCAGAGCTTTATGGCTATGGGAAAGCAAATTCAGCTGTTCAGAATGTACATGAACAGGTCAGCCAAGCTTGAAGTACTTTGTACATAACGACTGGGTCTACATAGTGACATAAACTTTAGAAGACATCTCTATGACCTTATGATGCCGATAAATTATTACCTGGGTCTTTTTTGATATTAAATAAAAATGCTGTTGTTTCAGGAGCTAAAAAGAAACTCTCCATGAAAGTTACAGGAGAAAAACAATCGAGATACTTTCTCATCTCAACGAAGCATATTAACGAATATGCAGTTTTCAAATTGCTACAACATCTACACAACCTTTATGTCCCTAAGTCTCTATCATAACAGAAGCATCTCTAGGCAGATCGTATTACTGGCTGTCTGATCTCACAACTGAAAACTCTTTTTTACAGATAAAAAATAAAAAGTGGAAATCGGTGGCATGAGCACAGCTACCTACTGCTAAATGCACATAAAGTCGAAGTGCATTTGACTTTATGTGCAACACACATTCTTGCTACCAGCCAGTAAAGCATCAGTAGCTCTGCTGCTTCCATCATGGGAACAGTCAAGTTCCTGGTCACCATCATATGCAGGAATTGTCACCATCAAAGCCACAGGAGGCTTGTCTTCCCCGCTGCAGTCCCTGACGTCTCAGAAACACAGAGCAATCATCAAGTTCATCTTGACCTTCATAACCTTTGGTCCCAGAATATCTATCACATCAAATAATATACAAATGCACCAAAAAACATGCATTTTTGTGTGCTTAATACACGTGTAATATAGTAAAGTTAAATGATTTAATATGCAACACATTTTATAAGTGCTATCAGTCTGACTTTTTTCATTGTTTTTGAGTTAACGTTAGATCTAATTCCAATTATTTAATTTGGAGACCAGAGTAATACACAAGTAATCAAAAACAAATATAGTAAAGTAATCAAAAGGGGCATGATGAACTTAAAGAAAAAATGGTGAGATATAACATTTTTAAATAAGTAGAAAAAAGAAGATCCAAAGAAAGATCCATAGAAGGTGTTGGTTTGTCTCTCTGTTTTTTACTCTTGAAGCTGAATCTCATTTGCAAGATGATATGGTTATCTGCATTAATGTAACGATATCAGTATTTATTTATTGGTTTTTTTGGAATACTTGAATAGATTAGAAAACATGTATCAGAAATATTCAAAACTATTTGCACATATGATTTCTTGATAAATCTTCTTTTAAATCTTTTAAGAAATCTTTTAATAATGGTTATTGTTTAACCATAACCCTTGTTCTGTGTGCACTGTATTAAAACACACTAATGCAGTTGTTTTTCAAAAATATATGTATTTTTTGTCATTTTCATTTCTCCACCTCTTTGAGAAAGCAGTAAAACTCATCCGGTCTCTTTTTCTTTCATTCTTTCTTTTTCAATTCGGCCTCCTCATGCGTTTAGATAAACGTAAGCGCTACAATCATAAAGTTTGTCAAAACACCTGTTCTGGACTTTCTTTTTGCATCCAAAATCGCTGATCTCGCTGATCACATTCTCCTCTTGTTTTGTGTGTAATGGGTTACAGTTTTTGACTTTAGGTCAGACAAATAACAGTTGTCTGTCTTCAGCACTTGACAGTATTGAATCTGTAGACGCCAATTGTATTGTCGGTCCACTGCTATCAGCATGCCCAGCCCTCTGTCTGTGTGTGCCTGAGCACTCCTTTCCCTCAGGTAGAGGAAGAATGATGAGCTGTTAACCTTTAGTCTGATGGAAATGAAAGGGCTGATATATATCACTCGGCTCTACCATTCTCCAGCATCACATACTCACTCACGTCGGCGTGGATAAATGGATGTAGGGCACAAAGACGGATGGAAAGTCCCTGAACTTCACACTGATTGTTTGGAAGTAAAAACAATTGATGTGTTGTTGAAATTAATGGAAAAAAGTCTTGTTGCTCAGGAAGTAAAAATGAGATAAAATAATAAACTCTTGCAGTTTTGTTGATCACAAAATCAGTGTCGTTTCCATTATTATGTTGTCATTTCTGCCTTTAGTCTCGGAGCAAAAGGGAAAATTGAAATATTTGTCAAGCAACTGCAAAATTTATTAACAATTAATAGTTTTATGGAAGCAATAAAAAAGAAAAGTGGCCTTTTTTTGCGTTTTAATTAAGAGAAGCATTCATGTCATAAATAAAGGAACCATCATTCAGCTTAGGTTGACTGTGTGTAGGTGAATGAAAGGAGCTTATGAATTAGAACATGAAATATTATTTTTAAAGTAGAGTGAAAAATATCAGTTTTGATGTTAACAATGGAAGTTGAATAGTACCTTCACCCAGCTTTTACCCCAAATATCCATGCTAAATGTAACTGGTTGACAATAATAAATCTGCTAAATGTGCTGTGCGTTTCTATTCATCTTTCTTGAGTCTATATTTTTTTGTCAGCTTTCAGTTGCCAGCTCTGAACATTTGGCAACTGAACGTTCTTCCATTTATTTCTATGCAAACTATGTGAAAGTTCAGTCAGATCGGATAGAGAATCTCTGAACATCTCCTGGGGAGTCTTGAAAGACATTTTGAGTTGGATTTAGATCTATAGTTTGACTAGAGTAGAATTTGATCCAAACTTTTCTATCAGACTGTTTTTTTTTTTGGTTTTTTTTTTGTTGTTTTTTTTTTATCACTGTTGTCCTGCTGGAAAGTAGACCTTCACTCCGGTCACAAATATTTTGTAACCTCTAACTAACTGGTGTCTAGGATTCATCATGTTTAACCTTGGAAGTAGTGCGTTCAGGGTAATGATAGTTTTCTGCCAGCATTTATTTTCCATAGAACCTAAAAAAAACATGTAGCTAATGCAACAAGTTTTACATGTTTGATAAATCATTCATGACTTGTGGCAAGCTGCAAATGGGACTTCTTCTAGCTTTACTTTAACAATCTCTTCCTTCCTGCCTCTCTGCCACACCAGACTGTATAGTCTATGACTAACAGTTATTTTCTCTTGACCGCCATACAACTAATGCTCCCCACTGCTTTGTTCTCTAATTGTAGCTCTCTTTGTCTGACTTTTCAGTTTAGGTGGACTGAAATGTCTTGGTGTGGTTGCAGCTTCTGTTTTCAAGTAATTCTGAATGTGACTACATGCCACACTAGTTTTGTTTCTATTTTTTTCTTTCAGTTGTAATGCACTACATTGTGCTAGTTTGAAGATCCATGGTTAAAACATGCCAATATAAGGAACAGCTCAAAGTTCATGAAAACTTTTGCAAAGCTGTTCAAGTATATTACCTTCTTAAACTTCCACTGAGGACAAACATTTACAGCTCATAATATTTTGGCTTCAATGTTAAAAAGAGCATTTAACCTGTTGGTCTCAGGTTGTCATTCACAATGACAGGGGTGTCAAACTCCAGTCCTCAAGGGCCGCTGTCCTGCAGAGTTCAGATGTGCCACAGGTAAAAAACAGTGGAATGAAATGGCTTAATTACCTCCTCCCTATGTAGATTGGTTCTCCTGAGCCTTGCTAATGACCTAATTATTCTTTTCAGGGGTGGAGCAGCAGAGGCACATCTAAAAGTTGCAGGACAGAGGCCCTTGAGGACTGGAGTTTGACACCCCTGTCACTAGAGGACCCAAATTTGGGTCCTCTAGTGACAGACAGGTTAAATCCCACTGTGAAACTCTGGTTTCTCTGGCGGTTTCTTTCATTGATCCCTCCTTCTTATAGCTAGTACATTTATAATTAATTGACTGTAACAGGAAAACCACACATGTATACCTTTATTCTAATGGAATTTTTCTGACCAGACCAGGCTGAATAAAGTTCTCCATTTCAATGTAAATCAGTCTCTGTTTATCTTTCCCTCATGGGTATTCTGTATTGAATACACCAGGTTTGAAAGTATTATGGTTCCATTATTTTCTTAGTACAATAGCTTAACTTCAATTCCAATTAACTTCAATAAGAGGAGGCTGAATTGGTAATTTTGCTCACATTTGAAGAAATTGTATTCTGTGCGAAACAAGTTTTTCTTCTCATTGTGTGACACCAGCATACAGATTTTTATTAGCTTCTGTCCTGAAATGTCTCGGTATCTTTGACTTATTCCAGATGTTAATTCAAAACACACAGAGCAGGAGTACTCTGAAATTAGCTAATGTATTCTTTCTATGTTGTGTGTGTGTTCTGTAACAGAGTTGCATGTTTAAATACTTAAACTGGTTGCATCACCACATTATAGAATCTTTTTATTGAGTCTATCTCTCCTATAACACACACACAAACACATTGCAGCATCCAAGCAGCTTTGGCATACTGCAGTTTTCCTACAAAGTATTAAAACAAACTAACAGCCTCGGATGCTGGGAGGTAGAACCAAAACACAAAGCAAAACTTAACTGTAATCATATCCCATCATCCATCCTTCAATTTACTTTGCATTTATGTGCAAAAAGCCTATTGTAGCCCAGCATTCTTGCCTACTTGTTTAGATTGCACAGTGTACTCCAAACACACTTTCACTTAACGTCCAGAACCAATCAATTAACACATAAATGTGACTGTACTTCACTTCTACAGATAGTCAGCACAATGAGCTTTGAGTGTCAGGTGGGAGGCATTGTGCTTATCCATGTTTTTCACTGTCATTGGTGTCACACATTTATTCCTATGATTAACTTACTGACTTACCTCACTTTTATTCAGCTATCAGTGTGTAAATCATGAAACGAGTTCGCTGTGTGTTCAGAAACTGTACCTCAAGAGATTTCTTTACATGAATTTCAAAATGTGAATGCAATTCAAATCTTGCTCACTGTGACTACATTCAACAAAGTACAGGCAAAAAATGTTGACAATTTTTGACACTTTGATGTATTTGCAATTCTCCATTTGGACAAGTCAGTGGTTTTCAATGGAGGTTTAGCATCCTAATAGTTTGAAATGCATTTAGATATGTATTTAAACTTGACATAGTAAATGAGTTTCTTAGTTCTTGAGCTGTCATTTATCAAATAGACCTCCACCAGCACTTTTAAAGGGGTAGTATTATGTGTTAGCCAGGCACGTAATGTCATTTTATAGCATAATCAAGTAACTGTTACCTTCAGTTGTTATGACAATCCCATACATATCAAATATGACTTAAAATAAATGTTATTTCCTGATTTATTGAAATTGAGCCTCTGTCTCTTTAAATATTCTTGCTTTTTCTGATGCTCCACTTCAGGAAGTCATCACATATCTTCTCTATTAACCTTAAAGTAACGATTGTACTGAGAAGCAGCTTGTATGATGAGCTCAGAACATGTGCAGTTCCACCAGGTGTTTGCTAATTGCTGCTGGTAACGGAGCTGATCAGGGGAGTGCTGCTTTGTGAGACAGAAACTCTGTATCAGTGTTGCCAGATTGGGTGGGTTTCCACCCAATTATGCTTTTTTGAACACATTTAACTGGAAAGAAACAAAATTGGGCAGGTTGTTAAAGTTTGGACTACTTTTTGCAAGATTTGGCAGAGTTTTAGAAAGTGTTCATAGGAAAATTCTTTTGAATTCTTTCAAATTTCCTTGCACAGCAGAAAGTTTAATAAAATGCAGTTGTATTGCCCTTATCTTATTAATGAACTAATTTTGAAATCTCTAGAATCTGTCGAGGATTTCTCAAACATGCATGAAACAGTTGTGGCAACATTCCAGGTATAGAGAATAATATAACATGATGTAAATCTCAAAAAACATTATTTTACATGATATTGCCTCTTTAAAATGTGACTGTCATTTTCTTCTCTTTGCCAAGGAGAATCATGAAATACTGAAATATCACAAAGCAAAAGTTTTTATGTGACCCTCTACATCAGGTTCTGTTTGTGTATTTGATGTTTCACTAATCCTTTTGAATTCATTTGAATCTGAGAGAAATGTATCAGTTTTTAGTTGTCTTTTTTGTCCTTGTTACAAATTGTAGAGCTGAGGCGACTAAAACTTTTGCCAGATTTATCAGCACCTTGTTGTTTGTTCCCTGGGATGGACAATAAACACGTGACTTCACAAATCGTATGTGGGGATTGTTCTACGAGCACGCCAGAGCCAAATCTACATCAGGTTTTGACAAATGAGGCCCTAAGTGTTTATGAATGTGTTTTTTTTTTTTGTTTTGTTTTGGGGGTTTTTTCCCCAGAAACTCTAAAGGTTCTACACACCTGGGCCACGGAGAATTGCAACAATACCAGGACACAGAAAAGACAGCTTTTACCTTCCTATCAGGAACAAAATGAGGTCAAGGTGATTGATTTTTCCCTTATCTTTTCCTATCTGTGTACATTCTAATCTGCGCTGTCTTTCCTGTTTGTGCTGATCCTTGTCGATCTTTTACATCAGAATTAGAATAAGTACTTGTTAGAAATTCAGCATGAGTATTGTACAACATAAGAATGCCGATGCATGTCAAGCCATTTGGATGAAAATTGCATTTTCTAAAGTTGCTTTCCATTAACATCTGTGCTACCTTAGTTTATAATGTTATATGCAAAATCACTAGATCTTGCAAAAGTTAAAAGAGACAAATAAGGAAAATGAAAGTGAAGAACTCTAAGTAATCAGCATGTAAGAGGTATTGCCAGGATCCTGAAACACTGGGGTGTAGACAGTCCAGAAAGAGTTGAATACTTATACAACAATGGTACATTGTTAAATACTTTCATATAGCAAAGAACAGTTTGGACCCATACAGACTGGGATACTGAGTGAATATGAATTAAACAAAAATGTGTGCAATTCTCTTACTTTATTTTTCAACGTCAGCAGCCAGGCATGAATATTTTCCAGGACTATTGGCGGCAAAACTCTTTGGGATGTTGAAACAGCTTGTTTAGTTTTGAGGATTTTTAATCCGATCAACCATCTGTTGCAGGGGATTCCTTGTTGATTCGCAATGACATTTTTGACCTTTTCTGTCCCTTTTGACTCCAATGCTACAGGAATACACATTTTAAAACACCATCAGAGGTTTTGAAAACTTTCCTTTTTTAAATGTAGAGACTTGCAAAAATATCTACACAACTTTTTTCACATTTTGTAACATTCCAACTAGAAACATCAATGTGTTAAGTAAAGATTTTATGCTGTATACCATCAGAAAGTCACTTATAATGTGACATGGACAGAAAATATTGCATGATATTGACATTTCTTTAAATAAAATTGTTACTGTGGAAAACCAACCTTACAAGTGCCTCTACGAGCTTTTTTCACATAGAAACCAAAATCTCTGAACATTTCCTTTCTTTTGCAAAACAGCAAAATGTTTTAGTTCAATGGCAAGAAACTTGGATGCACAGCTGGGTCCTTGTTTTATTCTCACATAGGTTTTGTTTGATCCTCCGGGGAGACTGGTACTAAAGTGAACAGGAAAAAGATACTGGGTTATTGGATCCTGGATATTTTACGGTGAATTTTTTTTTTCTCACAAATCATTTGGTATGTATGTTAAAAAGCAATGTTTTTGGTTTAATCTATCTCATCTTGAGATCTATTTTATAACTATCTTGCTTTAAGCTTCCTACAGTTTTCTTCCCGACCTGGTTGGTGAGTTCCTTAGTCTTTAATAATATACTAGAGACTAAGATTGTGTGAAAGTTCTTTAAGACTTTCACAGAACCAATGTGTTTAGTTTAAATCCCACACAAGTGGACTCTATCTACTCATTAGGTTAACTCGTATGACAGTTTAGCAAAATGTTTAATTTATAAATGTAAACTAAATACAAATACATGACATACGTTTCAAATTTAACTGTAAAATAATTGAAAACCATAAATCCTTTTTTTCCCCACTTTACAGTTGTGTGCTGCTTTGTGCTGGTTTTTTGAATTATTCAACAGCATGTGATTAAAAATTTCAAAGTATATAAATACTTTTGCAAGGATTTGTACTGTGCGATATTTTTGAATAAAAAGGTTTTAAAAAATAACTTCTGTGACAATTTAAAATATCAAAAAACTTTGTTCTCGACAGTAGCTGGAGCAGTTTCTGAATAAAGGAAGTGCTTCTGTACACCCACATTTTTTTTGTACAAGAAGAAAGTGTATTTATTTCTTTTAAGTAAAATAAATTGTAACGTGGCTGTGCATTTGTTTTTAGATACCACAGCAGCTAAAAAAAAATAGAAAAACTAATTCAAATCATGACAGTGATTGAATGCCAGTAATATTCATCCGGAATATCTATTAATATGCCACAGCAGGAGGCCATGTATTATGAGACCCAAATCTGCCTTGGGAACACCTCAGAGATTTATAAGATGACACGTAGATTCACTATCTATAGCCGTTATATATCATCATTTATGCAAGTCATGTGATCGACCTTACTATGTGCTTATGTGATTTTGTGAGTGTGTGTGGCTAAATGCGACAAAAATTGAGAACATCTGCAGCGCTCAGCTTAAATGAGTATCAAGCTCTGCAGCTGCTCAGTCTGTACAGCTACAGCACAATACTCAGGTATGTGTGCATGACAAATGTGTACTTTTGAGTGTGCATCTGTATGCTTTTTGTCAACTTGTTAGGAGAGCAAGAAGGCTTTCCAGTCTGATAGAAGGTAATTTTGTCAAAAAATCAGCTAAAACGAAAAGCTAAACTTACTACAGTTAGATTTTGTTGAGATTGTCACAATGTGGAAAGTGGTTTAAGAATACTTTTATTATGTATCTAAGAAGATTTTCTAGTCGGAAACTATTTTGAAGGAAGGAAATTAGTGGTGAAGAGTGCTCTTCATAGCTTTCTCTGTGAAATGAATGGATAGGATACCCAGCATCAGTACAATCATATCCCTCTCATTAATTAAAGTCTAATATTTTTTTTTATCAGTCTCAAGTTTTACAGCCAATCTTTCTAAAGGCTGGATTCTTTGTCAGAGGCCCCAGATTTTCTGACTCAACTCTCAAACCATTTTTGACTGGATAATCCTCCTCTTTTGCTTTCAATGCCACATAGTGAAGGTAGTTTTGAGTTGAATATTTGAACTTTACTTTTCATTTGTGTTGCTGCTTTGATCATTTTGATATTTAATTGCTTAGATCCCCACCACTTTAATGCATTCCTAGTTCATTTATTTCCATTGTTGTTGCTTTGGGCTTTTATTTCATTAGTTCAATGAAGACAGTATCTTGTAATGTAATATTTTCAGTCACCAAATTGAGGCTTACCATGCCGAGTCAGTCAGCCTGGTTTCTTGCTGTCAGTCTTGGTGGTGGGATATTTTCGCAAGTATTTTTGTCTTGGTTGCATCTACAGCACACAGTTTCTTTGAAGAATTTGCCTGACATTAGAGCCTCTACAGAGGTACGCTCCCTCCTACATAATTTCCCATTCACTTAGTTTTAAACTTCGGTAAACGGTGCAGTCAGGCATGCGATGCTGCTGTAATTCCCAGGGCTCTCTGCAGCTCTATTGCAGGTTGCCAATCTATGCTCAGTATATCAAATGCTCAAAACCCTTTTGACATAAATATCTCCAGTCCAGGTATTTTCAAACGTATGCTCACTCAATCATTTAAAGCTCTTTTCTCTTAAACTGTCACAAACACAAATATTTGTATATGAGTAGCAATGAAAACAGAGAAGTTTTGAATCAGCTTACCTAGCTTTTCTCGAATTTCACGTTTTAAGTTACAGCACATAGCCGATTAACCTGTTGGTCTCAGGTTGTCATTCAAAATGACAGGGGTGTCAAACTCCAGTCCTCAAGGGCCGCTGTCCTGCAGTGTTTAGATGTGCCACAGGTAAAAAAACAGTGGAATGAAATGGCTTAATTACCTCCTCCCTGTGTAGATCGGTTCTCCTGAGCCTTGCTAATGACCTAATTATTCTTTTCAGGTGTGGTGCAGCAGAGGCACATCTAAAAGTTGCAGGACAGAGGCCCTTGAGGACTGGAGTTTGACACCCCTGTCACTAGAGGACCCAAATTTGGGTCCTCTCGTGACAGACAGGTTAACCTCTGTTGATTTTATGTTAATTTTCTTGTATCTGCTTTTTTTCTCCGGTTCACATTTTAACATTCACTCTGATGTTTCCCTCTCTTCAAAAGTCATCCACATTCACGACAGCGATTCATATAAACATGTATTTCTATTCATGAGTTTGTCCTGTTCTTGTAGTTTCATCCATGAAAATGTCAACATCACAATTGCACCCATCAGACACGTTTTACTCACCACACCTGTGAACAAAACACAGATCCATATTTACAAGGCTCGTCTTTTGTCAGTGCTTCTGTCTGCCATTCAACGGCACATAATTACAGGCATTTACATGTTTCTTCTTGTGTTTTTATTTAGTTTTTAACAATATTTTTTTTCAGAATTATGCACACCATTACCAAATACCACTGGACATTGTCTGACCTGCTAAGATGTTTTTTTCCCCTCCATCTTTTTGCAGAATTTCACAACAATAAGACATGCAGTCCCGTCTAATTACAAGCCATGACACCTTTTTTAATGTTTTTTTTAATATGTTTGTAACAATAAAAAGGCCGCTGCCCCTGTCGTTTGGTTAAATTACAGGTACAAATCAGGGACACGATGCTCCTACATAATTTCTTCAAATTACACATTTTGTTGCAGGAATCCGGAGTGGGCAGTTTTTCTTACTTTATTTGAAGTGTTCTTTTTGCACATGAATTTGTTGATTTTCTGTAAAATATTGTTCAGCATTGGGTAGAATAAAACGATAAGCAAACAGTATCAGAATACAATAGAATGGGGGAAATTCAGGTGTTGATTTTAGCAGTGTGGTGTTGTGGTGGCTGTTCCATATTAAACCTAAGTGACAAATCCAGTGTTGGTAAAAGAAATTTGGTTTTAGCATAGGAAACATTTTGCCCAAAATTGCCTAAAGCTGTACTTTGTTGCAGTTGCCAGCCCAAAATGAGAAAAGAAACTGAACATTTCATACACTTCGACAAACTGCAATCAATACCTTTCTTTGTTTTGCCATAGGCGTCAAAGTACTCTTAGGTTACTTTTATTATTTATGTTGAAAGTTGATGCCCACACACTTATATTGAGTTAAGGTTAAACTGCACTGTCCAACAGAAGGGCCTCCTGTTTACAGATATACTATAAAAACAAAACACCTTGCAAGCAAATGGCAGTGTCAATACAGCATATTGAGCCTGGAGCATATTGGTTGTAAAATGCATGTGTGCAATATGTGGTCATGGGAAGATGCTTTCAGTTCAAGAGTGTGTTTGTTCTTTTGATCAGCTGTGACGAGGAGCTACTGTTCAGATAAAAAAGATACATTATCTGTGACTGTGCTTTTAAAATACCTGCAGGCTGCTTAAAGAAAGAAGACATCCAGTCAGCATAAAATATTCAAGTTTGGATTGGCACTGAATTATCAGCCAGTTTATCAGGGTTACTGTGCTAGCACAAGGTCAAACCTCTTTTGCCTTCAGAACCATCTTAATTTTTCATGGCAAAGATTCAGTGAGGTGTTGGAAATATTCTTCAGAGGCCGAGGTCCATATGGACTTACTAGCACTACAACGTTGCTGCAGATTCATCACCTGCACTTCCATGATGCAAAATAAATTTGAAAATCAAGTTGTTCTACTGCATTATGGGGGGTGTTAGATTAGAGTGAATTAATTTTCATATTGAAGAAATGTGTTTGTGATGATTTGAGCTTTGAGAAATGGCCCTGTGCTGGCAGCAGCCACCAGAAGGTGGGTACGCTGTAGTTACATTAACAACACTCAGGTTGATGGTATTAACCTGAGTTAATACCATTAAATCTGTGAACAGTATATTCACAGATAAATCTGTGAACGGTATATTCAAATCTGCTTTTCTTATTCTTTTAAGTAAAGGTACATTCATCCCTCCTATCTTTTTATTTCAAAATCAATTCAAGAAAAAAAAAAAACTATTTGAAGCTTTGATCATGATAAAACAACAGTTTCATGTGCTCAGTATTTACATCTATTTGAGCAAATAAGCACTATGATGATATCCTGTTGGACAAGGTAATAATTAGTGCCACGTACCAGTTCACAGGTACAGTTCATAAAGCTCTGCATGTCCAAGGATGGTATAAAGGATAGAACCCAGCTACTGTAAAACATGCTGGTTGTTGTTGCCCCCACAGTATTAATATCTTACATGCCTGTAAATTATTCACTGTCATTAAACTTTAAATGAACCAAAAAAAAAAAAAACAACCTCTTGTAGTTTCTCATGTTTTTGATCTTGTGCATCTGTCAAGACATCTTTTTTGTATGTGTATATTTTATTATGAAAACTTCAAAACCTCATTTAATATTTCTAGGTAAAAATAAGAGTAGGATATCTTAAAATTAACATGTATAATGATGTGGAGTTTATTTTGTCATGGCCTCAAATGAGAGTAAAATTGCGTTGCAGTCATTTTACACAATCTGAAGCACATAAGAGACTTTAT
This sequence comes from Poecilia latipinna, assembly GCF_001443285.1. Classification (NCBI taxonomy): domain Eukaryota; kingdom Metazoa; phylum Chordata; class Actinopteri; order Cyprinodontiformes; family Poeciliidae; genus Poecilia; species Poecilia latipinna. The sequence goes on along the minus strand of NW_015113431.1, from coordinate 339,153 downwards.
AAGCCTCATGAGTAATCTGAATGTTTTCAATACTTGAAACGCTGTGTGACGTCAGCTTCTGGTGACGTCAGCTTCTGATGTGCAGCTACATTTTCTTAAGCTTTTGAGGAAAACTGCAATTTGAAGCTTTGAAGAATTACATAAGAAGACACCAAAGACACGTGTTTGTCATGTAAACTTGAAAAAATAAAAATAAAAATCAGCAAAGTTGTGCCTAGGGACTGCAAACCAACAACTTTAAATGAGGCCTACTATTTCTGATAAGGAGAGTGGTCACATTTCCACAGAGGATGCTAGAAGCTTTTTGATGGCTATTCAAAGCCTGTGGATCCTCTTTGAGGGATGTTTATCCAAATATTGGTGAGGCTGTACATATACACAACATTTGAGGTTGTATTTACAGTCATATTCTATGATTTAGAATGTACTTTCAGATGAGGCTTGTTAGTCGAAGTATCTTTAAAACCATTTCAGAAGTAAATTTGACATAAGATGGTGAAGCAATCACATGTCAAAACAGTTCTCTTGTCAACTGACTGTGGAAAAAAGGTTACCATTGATCCAACTGGACCTAATATAAGTGAAAAGTTACGTAAATAAAACATTTTTGCGAGTTATTTTTGTCTGATATAGAGGACAGAAAAATGTCTGTAGTATAATCCAGTCAACTGTTTGTAAAAACTCCATGACACAAAATATTTGGTATTTATTGAGGGTTTTAGTTTATACACTGTATGTTTTTTGTGAGTTTGTAAGGATTTTTTTTGTCCTTTATAAGTCCACTGTTTTGTGCTCACCATTATCTGGATGAAAATTGTTAATAACAGCTTTTGCACTTGGACAGGAAGTTGAGGTCATCCATCTTATATTTTCCCCCATCATCTGACAACACTTCGCTCTTCTCATATCAATTTCCTCTCAGACGAAGCCTACTTTAACTATAGCAAATGCTTCTGATTAATGGGCTCTCTGATCACTTTAATTGCTAGCAGAGCATCCTTTATTTGTTCAATCAACTAAGGGTTTTAAAATGAAGTTCTTGTAAAGTAAATCTAACCCACAAAACAAGAAATGAAGATGTTATATGCCCTAGTTAAAGTGGACGTCCATTTGTAGATCTCTAAACAACATATTTATATTTTCACAAAAGCAGAAGGTTTATGATTTGCCCTATGAAAACATATAAAACTCACATCATCGCAACTCCAGCTATGTCCCAGTATTTGCCTGAGACATTTTTTTCTTCCTGAATGTCAATGTTCTTTGTAAATATTCATGTACAGTATTAAAAGTGAACTTTCATTCTGTCCTTTCCCCATCTGAGCTGGGAAAGTGCTAATAAATTCCCCAAAATAGATCTATGACATTAACAAGCATTCGCAATCACTACTGGGAGCTATCAACACTGAAGCTGACACATTAATCATACTTTACACTTTAACCCACAAATATTGATTTGCTGTTAGTTGGGGCACAGTGGTGCTACACACCGCTACAACTCTCCAGTGTATTGTTGGTAGCCTTTGCATTAGAGGACATGGGCTGTAGGCCTGAGAGCATGTTAAGTCTGGCTGTTTGGTAGAGCTGCTGCTGAAAATCCTCTTGCGTTTAACAACATGTAAATCAGTAGCTGGAACGTTTTTAGTGTCTGAGCCTGGCAAGGTATAGCTTGTCCGTGACAAAACACTCTGCCAGATTATCTATGTACCACAGACTGCAACCAAAATATTCATAAAGCACAGTCGCATGTAAAACCATCCAAAGGAGCCTTTAGCTAAAAACTTTGCAGATCTTCTGGTTGGGAATTGTGATATTTATTAAATACATGACTAATACGTTGTTTTCATATTGTATGCTAGATTATTTTTGTGGGCCTGACTTTTTTTTCTCTACATTGTGACTTTTCTCTCTTTACTTTAAGCACACAATATATCTGTCTTTGTCAATTAGAAGAACTGAGTAAAAGAGAAGCAAGCTTGCAAAGAAGAAATTATACACACCTTCAGAAATCCAAAGAGCTATTGATCACAATCAAAAGAGTACAACAAACTCTGGATCATGGAAAGAAATTAATGATGGCTTAAAAAGTTCGCACAATACCAGCCAGGTTGTTTGCTCCATCATCTCTAAACTCCACTAGTTTTCAGATAAAATGAGCAGCTGCCAACTGGAGCAACTAACAGTTTTCATTGCTAGATTTTTATCTTACTTCGATAACAAAAAATGTTTCATAATGTTCAGTTTCTTTGTTGCACTTTAGTTTCAATAAAGCCTTATTATTTTGATGCAAATCCAAGAAGGTTTTTATACCAGCAAAACACAAAGTTAAAACTTTAATGACATTATTAAATCAAACAACATCTGAAAAAGATGGATACATCATGCATTTTAATACATAGCTTTGTTTTTGAATAACTTCACAGTGGGATCCTGTTGTTCAACTTCAGCTCATTAGTAACTTTTATAGAGTGTCATAATCCCACCTTTTTATTTCAAGTTTAGTTTGTTTCACCTTGATTCACAAAACCTTATAATTGTTCTTTTTTTAAAAAAAGGGAAAAATGTCAACACTATCCATTAAATGTAATTCCTTTGAAACAATTTAGGATTGTATTTGCTTTAAATCCAGGATTTAATAACCATATATACCGTCTTTGTTTAATTTTTTATTCTGCTCTATAACCTGATTTATTTTCTTTTTTCAGGTGTTGGTTTCCTTGTATTTTTGTATGTAGCCTTAAACGGAAGAAAGAAGACAAAAACTGAATCTACAAAACTCAGTTGAGCTTATAGACACAAACATTTGCGTGTGTGCATGTGTGTGAGTGTGTGTTTAAAAGGGATTAACTGTTAACAAAACCTTAAGATTAACAGTGCCCTGAGGGAAGGTCATAGTATTTTCATGTTATTCCAAATGATTTCGTATTTCTCACAAAACCAGTGATTATGAGCTCAGCTCTTGTCTCTGAGGCAAATTAACTCCTTTAGCCCAGTTGTCTCAAAAATGTAAATGAGAAAAGGATGTGATTTTTAATAGAAAAGGATTTAGTGACAAAAAAGTACAATTTTAATAGTAGAACAAGGGGTATTGCCTTGTTAAAATTTATGAACTTCATGTTGTTTTCAAATATGTTTTTGTGATACAGATTTTGTAAATTCAAGATGGCATTAAAGCTAAAATATGCATCTCTTACAAAAATATGCTGTTTATTCGAGCTGACACCATGTTGTGACTGTATTTTCTTCATAGGTGTTTAATTTTTTTAAGAATGTCTTCTAAGGAAGCTGTTCAATTTTTCAACAAAAAAATAATATGGTTTCATGATAATAAATAATCTTGATTCTTGATTTGTCATTTTATAGACCAACTAAAATAATTAATTTGTACTTTTTGTCATGCAATATTGTCACATAATTACACACATGCAATGTCATGCACATGGTCAATCATGCCAAGGTGATTGTTTACAGAATTTGAGCAACTTATTGGACAGCCAGTAGCTATTTTCCTTACTGAGAAGTTAGAAGTAGTTTGCATTGACTGATAGTTAATAAAGATGTTGTCACACCCATTTCCATCACTTTGTTGAATTAATGCTAAAGAGGCTAGCACAACTTTCAGACTGTTTCCGAATTTCTGGTCTGTACACAAAATTGTTGTGATAGAAATTATTAATATTGTAAGTTTACCAAGACTGATCATTTCTGTCAGATTTCTTGTATGTCTGTTTTCTTGGTTTTCAGTTGTTTGTGTTTTGACAGTTTCTTGGTTATTTATTTATATTTGTTAGGTGTTGCCATATTTCAGTTTACTTTCTTAGTGCATTTTTGTGTTCTGTTCTTTGTGCAACTGGATTTAGTTCTCTTCTCTCAGTGGTGTTGATTTTTCCCTGGTTTGTTTCTTGAGTTTTAGCTCAGCTCTCTTTTGTTAATTAGTTTGCCCCCCTGAGTTTTCTTACCTGCATTCTGCCACAGCTGTTCTTCTTTGCCTCTGATTAGCTCATTTGGTTCCTTTGTAATTTTCCACCTCTGTCTCTATGTTTTAGCTTCTGGTTTGTCATGGTTCTTTCAAGATTCCTCCATTTCTTGCTTCATTCACTACCTGCATTCGATGACCTTCTCTCCCTTCATCAGTTTTTTTGTCTATGATCCTGGGCTTGCTCTTTTTTGCGATTTTGCCCCCAATAGGTTTATCTCATTTTGTTTCGTTATTAAAGTGCTCAGCTTTGCCACAGTTTGTCTCTGCACTTGGGCCCTTTTCATGCCTCAAACGTGAGGTTTTAATAACTCCTGATTCTGGACTACATTTGATCACCTTTTGTTCATACTACATTATAGAGCGATTAAAGCATTTTGAGATTTATATTTGTCAAAGCAATAAAGGGCGCCTTAGTTGCATGGTGTATTAGACAAGCATATTAATTACAATATATGTTCTATTCTCATTATGTTCTTAATACAGTTTTAGAAACTTTTCCTTTGTTTGATAAAGCAAAAAAAAAAAAAAAAAAAAAAAACCAAAAAC
>NW_015113431.1:305548-331512 GCF_001443285.1 Poecilia latipinna | reverse complement strand
TTTTTTTAAAAAAATTTTTAAAAATTTTTTTTTTTTTTAAAAAAAAAAAAAAAAAAAAAAAAAAAAAAAACCCTAAACTAAACAAAAAAATGGTTTCCCTCAAAATTGCCATAATGTTCCCATAACAACCCAACTACTGATGCTGTAATAGTATGAGTTGAGAAAACATTTACCTGGTTTCACCATGTGCTTTGCTGGGGAATGGAAGCTATTGTTAGGGATAATGATTAGTTTTTGGTAAAAAATAGACATAGCTTACACTTTCACTTAGATTTTTGTCTGACTCTTCTCATTTCTTCATGTTATTTTTCCCTTAAGTGGTGTCAGTGCATAATACTCAACCTACAAAATATGTTGTAATTTTTCACATTTTTAACCGGTTAAAATGATATGTGATTTGATTAAACTTCATCAAATTTAACTAACATTGTAGAGAGAAACATGTAAAGAAATTATAGGCACTTAATAGCCTAGAGTAATAGAGTTATGTAATGACAATTTTGTTTCAACTATAGGGATTTAATGTTTTTCTCTGTGTATGACTTTGGTCTCGGCACCATTTCTCACTGGACCAAATCCAGAGCAAACAAAAGTGTATACTGGTCACAATCTGGTCCAAGCGTTTTCTTTTCTTTAATAAGTCTGAATCAATATCAACCTCTCCTCTTCCTTGGCTTCCTGACTATCAGTGGGACAAACACCCTGTGGCTCAAAAGCTAGAACTGCCAGATTCATCACTGAATGTCCGGGTTAGCAGTTCAATCATGTTTATAGATATTTTTCAGCAGTCAGAACAACACATTATTATATCAAACATCTGCTTCCAAATTAAATATCTTAATATAATTTGTGTGTTAATTATGAGAATCAACAATTTGTTATTTTCAATGTCACAACTTGTGACATTGAAAATAACAGCTGAGACTCATGGCCACAGCAGATTTTCAAAGAGCCAAAATGTTATCCATAAATTCATTCTAAAATTACTTTATTATATTACAACTCAACATAAAGAAATCAAATAAAAAAAAAAAATTCCCAAGTGTCTAAATATTTCAATAACTGCTTAAATACGTAAAAATTAAATGTCAAACTTTTTACAAGTCAAGAACCATATGGCAAACCAGCTTGAGAAGCCTGCTTCATTTTAACATTGAGTGTCTCTTGTCAGGGTTAATTCTGTTATTTTTTGTTAGTCTGTTCTGCCCTTAGTTTTACCTGTCTCTTGTCACCTTGTCAACTCCGTTTGAGAGTACCGTACACATAGTCTTGTCTCAATGCCTTTTCAGCTGTCAGCTGTCCTTTTACCCTGTCCATGTTTTTCTTCTATGTTTTTCCCCTGGGTTCCATACCAATGCTTGCTCTCCATTATTGATTTAAACTGGTAAACATTTTACCCTTTCTGTTTTGTTTTTATTTTTATTTTTTATTTATTTTTATTTTTTTTGTAAATTGTATTTCTGTTTTTAGTCCTTGAAAACTTCTTTGAAGGTATCATCTAACTGTGTTTTATTCATCACTGTCTAGAGGCATAGTTTTCACAGTGCAGTGGGCAAAGGTTGTTTTAGGGTGCAGTTGGCAATCCTTGTTCTCCTTTCACTCAGTGAGTTTTTATTCTGTTGCATATGAGCCTGTAGTGTTCAGTCCTGCTCCTCAAGAGCCAATCCAAGGTTTAGGTGCTCACAGACACATACTGCTAGTCACCACATAATGTCATTCAGTTCAGGTTATTTATGTCATTTCAAGCCACTTTGCAAACATAAATTAAGTTTTGTCACACATAAACAAAAGAACGGGCTGACAAGTATTTTCTATGGGAAAGAGAAAGTTAATGACCCCACAGCTTAATAGGTGGGTCTGTATATGAAGGAGATACAGTTCAACACTGAAGAAAACAGAGAACATTATCTTAATAGCAGTATAAGCTCAGTCAACGGCCTTTAGAAGGAGAGAAAATTAACTCGAATGTGGTAAAATTTGAAATATGTAAAATTTTGGGTCTCCCTGCTATGGTTTAAAATGTGTAAAGTTAAGTTGGATCCAGTTTAGTGAGTCTTATGTCCCTTGTGTTTCTGGTGCCCTGTTGAACTATTCAGGGTGTTTCCTGCCTTTTTCTGGATGACTGTTGGGACTAATCAGAATTAAGTGTATAGGACACAATTAATTTTATCCTACTCACCGTTTAGACAAGAACTGGCTGAAGGGTGCAGTTCTAAATAAATAATTAGTGTCATCCTCATGCAAATGTATGCTGAGTTATTAGAGAAAGGGGAACTGCTCGTTTAGTAACCTAAAGTGTACGAGATGAGCTTCCTTCCTTAAGCTGATTTGTCATATTGTTTCATAGTCACAGTAATTTATGGTTTAGAAGAAAGAAACCCCGGTTGTTATGACCTTAATGTGAATTTTAATGCAAGTGTTTATTTGGAATCAGGCAGTTTACGTTTGTGTTTGATTGAATATTAGTTATTTTCACCAGAAACGAAGCATTGTAGGCTTTAAAGGCTTATAAAAAATAAGAAAACCACTTCAAGATTTAGTTCATCTTTGTTTTCGACTAATGAACACCTTCTGGAAAATGTATTCAATCACTTGGGGTGTTGTGTCCTTAGGCTGCAGTCCTCAAGGAATAGATGGTTTTCTTTACAACATTCTGTGATGCTAATTTGCCTCAGTCAGTTTGCTGTTTCTTAATTAAGGAGTGGCATAGAAAGGATGCAGAAGTTTTCCCATTTTCCTAATATAATTTGACAAAGTTTCATTGTCATTATTTGAAGTATGCCAACCGTACATCTAACATTTTTTTTTCATTCTAATCTCTCAACCTTTCTTCTCTCTGTATGAAATCCAGTCTGTTTTCTTGTCTATGAATTCATCACGTCTGCAACTCCCCAACACACTTTGAATGACATTTAGAAGAGAACTTATGTTCACCTTCTTACCTAAGACATTTGGGATGCACAGCCTCCCTACTGACTTCCTAGTTTTCCCTTTCATTAAGTTGACACCTTTTTGTCAAAACACTTTTCATGCAAGGAAACATGTCACTTAGCTGCAGCAGCAACCTGAGCGAGTCAGTTGGAGTTTATAATGATACATACTTAGATTAAAATGTTAACATTTTTTTTTGTTATTCTATTGTAATTGTTATACAAGCAATGCATACCCACGGTTTAGTACTTATCAGGAATATGTCATGTACAGTTGAAACTATATTTTTATATAACTGGAAAGTAACCTAAGAGTACCTGTGTACTCTTTGGAAAACTTTGAAAAAAGTCAATATAATGATGGCTTTGTTAACTTCTAGTAGGATTTTCCATAACATTTAAGTTAAATGTATTTTAAGGCTTATTTCAAAAATACTCATTCCTGGAGTGACATTAATCAAACAATTTAAAGAAACAGCAGAGAAGAGAAGTCATGGACCTCCACAATGTATTTAATCATTGGTTATATGTTTTATATTGCTGATGTTCATCTATTTGGGGAGTTACATGTGAGTAAAAAAATCATGGAAATGCCAACCAATCTTTTTGTTTGAGAAGGACACGAGTCCCATGTTTTGTTGCAAAATGTGCTCATCAACCTCAGAATGAAAGCAAAAGGCCTTGTGAAGATGCTGGCTGAAATATGTAGCATCATTATCTGACAACCAGAGAGGAGGAAGCCATTACTGCAAGAGCAACGAAGCCAGCTTGCAACGTGCCGTTGCACTCAGGGAGAAATATTTTAACTTTTGGATATATGTTCTTATGTTCTGTTGTCTGTTTAAGTTAAAACTGAAATGTTCAGCCATTATTATATGTGGAGGATAAAGCATAAACATTTTTTGGATAATTCTATGAGTTAATAAACAGAAATTCAGGTAATACTCTGATCTAAAATGGAAAAATGTAAACAATGTACGTATGTACTGCTTGCTGAATTAAATGAATTACATCTGATTAAACTTTGAGAATAATATTGCTTGCATTTAATATAAATGCAGTAATGAATTTATTTGTCCAGTTTAGGCTTAGAGTATATTTTGAACATTCATATTTTTAAAAGGTTTTTGAACAATAGGCCATTGCCACGGATGAATATAGGCCAAGCACAAAATTAGCTGCAATTCCCAAAACCTGTATGCTTACAAGACAATGAGATAATCATGGTTACCTGCTCACATTCTGTGTGAAAACCTTTTGAGACACTCTTGTCCTCAGTGGGCCGTAGTTCATCAGAACCAAAGTCTTAATGCCTCATCATACCTCGCCTCATCAGTGCTGAGCACCAAGCTCCCTGCTTCTCAAAATGATCAAAACTGATTGTGATGGAAAAAAAAAAGATTCATATTTTAGTTTTTTTTTTTTTTTTCTGGCAGTAAATTATGTTTCTAAATCCACTTTTTCTCATTCAGCTGCTTACATGTCGTGACAGATTGCTGGATTTCTACAATCACTGTACTTCCAACATGCCATCTTTACATCCCAAAGAGCAAAAACAGACGACTTAGTTATGCAGGAAATAGGCCCTAATTGGACATTAAATCCATCTAGATAGCATTCACAAGAAACATACTTGGTGGGAATAAATTCCTTGACATGCAGAGCAGCTCATTAGACACATGGCTGCTTTACTGACCAACTAAATCACCCCTGACTCCCCCTTCCCAGACCAGGGCTCAATTTTCTCCTCACTTGACATGTACTGCACATCATCACTGTAATTGATGACTTTCTCAGTTCTGCCGTGAAAGAAGCTGATGAAGGAGCCCACATGGTAGACTTTGTTTTGTTCTCTTTCTGTTCAACTTTTTAATTCAACCTAAATGAAGACCAAAGTCTTAAAACTTTCAATCACTCTTACTTATTCTGCCTTTGTTGCAGAGGAGATCAGCACAGGGCGAGGCAATGCTGTGAACATCAATAAGTTACCAATCTTCTTCTTTAATTATCAGCTGCTGAGAGTGAGGGGTGGATTGATGGAGCAAGAGGCAGGACTTGAGAGGAGTTTGGAGGGCAAACAGCAGCTGAAGAACCAAATCTATACACCAAGGGCAGCAAAGCACGACCTGCTGAATTCAAATGCTAAGATAGCAAAGGAAAATACAAGGTAAGCGAAAGAAGTTTGTTTTCTTCCAGAACTCCCAAACTCTTAATTGGTTTCACTTTACATTTTAGAGACAAGAACAGTACAGAAGAATAGCTTCAGATTTTAGTCCTGGTTGATTTGGGGACACTTGTGGTTACCATGGGAACAGCCATTGAGGCTTAATAATATGGGTTTTCAGCAGACAGCTACATTTTCCCCTGAAATGCAACAAAAAAGAAGCTGATGAATACTTTGAATTCAGCCAAACAAACTAATGCATATTTAATGATGGGGTCAGTTAAAAAGTCCTGCTTCATGTTTTATGCACATTTTGAAGTATCTCATTAGCAAAGTTAGATAGCAATGTCAAAGGCAAACAAAAAAGGAAACTTTAAGCAGACAACATTAAATGAAAAATAGACTGTATTGCCAATTAATATTTCACGTTTTCAAAGAAAATAGTTACTATTGATAAAAGAAACACATTTGTGCAATCAAGATAATCTAGCTATAAATAACACACATCCTACATTTATGTTAATTATCTAACCCATATACATGTAGGACTACTGTACATAATTGCATATTTTATCTTCTCTTTAATAAGTTTGTCACTGAAGTTTATGAAGATAAACAGATTTGCCTCCTTCTGTACACAAATCTAGTTTGTTTATGTTTGTTTGTTTGTTTGTTTTTTCCCCTTTTATTTAAAGTGAAACTACAGACTGGAACCTTTTTTTTTTTTGTTTGACGCTCCCTGACTACTAAGTTAGTTACTACATACAAATTTGATATGATTTTACAAGAGAATATGTTCACCAGTAAGCTTCAGAGAAAATCTTCTGATTCTATTCTTCTTGGTTTATTCTGAGGTAACAGTGATGTTATCGGTTTCCTCTGTGCCTTACCAGAGGCTTTACTAGCTTCATTACTGCTGTGAAAACCTTTTTGGGTATTGAGAGTCTGTACTTTTCTCTGTGTTAGAGTATCAGGATGTTTTGTATATGCATCTTCTCATTTTTTTTATACTTTCTCAAAGCTGCTATAAAGCTGTGAGATGAATCGCAAACCCTAAAACTTGATTTTACTTTTAAAAAGTAAACTCTACTTTTAGAAAGTATGGTCCAATTTGCAAATTTTCTCACTAAATAGTAAGAATAAATTAGTTTAACACTGTTACTTTTGTTTTCCTCTTCCATCATGCTGGTGGATTGAAATGTCTGCCTGGATTGTCTGCTAGAATGTTGAAAGAAATCTGTCAATAAACATTTACACCTCTGCATCTGTGTGTGAAACAGAAAAATCTGTCTGCCTATCTTTAGAAAAAACTAAATCAATACCCACACAAATCTTTCATTTTCTTTCTACCAAGATCTGTATTAATGTAACATTGTGAAGAAGAGCAGAAAAGTCATTTTCTTACTGAAGTCAGTCCAGAGTGTAAATTATTTTTAAAACTTTAGGCCTGAATATAGTTCATAATTGTTTGACAACGTTTTATCTTGAGGTAAAAGACTGTGAGAAGTTTGTTGTTGGGATTTTCAGACAAAGAAGATGGTGCGATATCTGCACAGGCTATATTGTTCTACGTTACACATTAATTTATTGTTGACTACAAAATTATATATAAAAAAATAAAAATAGCCTCTGTTATATGTAAAGTGTTTTGATTTCCGCTTTATTTTGAAATACGAGTTGGTAAATACCAAAGTTGCCTGCCTTTGATCAAAATTCACAGAAAAAACAAAAAACAAAACATGAATCTACAAAAAGTGTATTTTAATGTTTTTAAAGGATGTTTTTCTTTATATGCCATGGATTCTCTCTCCACAGTTTGTGTAATATCAGGGATTGTGTTTGGATATTTCCTCAGGTGATGTTAAGAAGCTGACAGGCCACATGGCTATCTATTCCTGTACTTTCCCAGGATACAGTTGTCCAACTACAAGTTGTTTATTTCACTGCAGTTTTCATAATGCAAAAAAAACAAACAAACAAACAAAAAAAACATTGCTTATTGTAACAGTCAGTATTTAATTTTAATCAGGCCCTCCCTAAAATACTACATACTTTTCCTGCCACAATTAATCCCTGTCAAAATAGTTTTGACCAAATAAAAATGTGACCCAAGCTCCAGTTTCTGATAAAGTTTTGAAGAAAAACAACCACATTTATGATTGAAATGGAAAGCTAAAACCTTGCACTACTGGGGCACTACTGGAAGCATGCAAAGAAGCTCTGTTGTCCCATCTTGTCATTTTACGTTTATGGCAAGTGGAAATGTCTTCACACATGTTTAAAACATGATTCAAAATGCTATGAAAAGTGTGCATTTGAGTTTTATAAGGTTTTCTTTTTTTGATTTGCTCTCAGGTTAATTTATTTTGGGTGTTTGGTGAAAAAATGCTGGGAGAAGATGCTCAAGTTTTAGCCAGGTGTTCATATTTAACTTCAGATGTTGTTGTTTGTGCAGCCTGCTGGTAACTGTGAAAAAAAAACAAAACAAAAAAAAACATTTTGGATGGAACTGAATGTGGTGACTGGTGAAAGTTTGATGCTTCAGCATGGCTTTATTTATGTGTAGACAGGAGAGTCTCTTCATAGACATGCTGAATGTCTATGAACCTTCAATAAAAACATGCTGATTTCACAGTATCACAGCATTTATATAATATGTTGAAATTGTTATACAAATTTCAAAATATTGAAAGCCATATTCCTTTGAATTTTTGTCTTTGTATTCAAATGTTAAAAAGAAAAGTCTTGCTGAAACCAAGTCTCATTGCTGTTGCTCCAGATGAGGCTTGTTTTTATGTGTATTCATCGGTGTGTGTCTGAAGGAACCATGGAAGGATACAGAGTGAGTTTTGGCGTGTCTGATTGCATTAGTGGGTGACTTGTTTCTCATTGACATTTCCTCTCATTTTTCTAATGAACTCCAGCTTGAGATGTTAAAGCAGGATGACAGCAGGAGTGAACGGAGTGCTAATCAAGTCAGTGGAAGCAGAAAAAAAAAAAAAAAATCAGAGCCTTGCATAACGTTTGTCTTTCCTTTTTCTTTGCATATTTCTCTTCGTGTTCCCTTTCCTCTGCTCCCTGTATTGCTCCACTGACATGACATCACAAAGTACTGGCTGCACTGGTCACTGAATAAATCACCTAGACACAATTGGGTTAGGAAATGGAGGACTTTTACTGCAGCGTAGACGGATACGCATAGAGTAAATCTTCACACTTAAATGGAAACTTGCTCAGACTCTCTTTGTAGAACAAAACCACTCTGACCTGATTAGACGGCAACAAGAAAAGCAGACATCTTGATTTACTATTATGTTGGGCACATTGGCTATTCAAAACACATATTGAGGTTTTTTTTTCTTTTTTTTGCTAAGACTACTTCTTATACCCTGGTGTCTGTATATCAGACTTTCACAAGATCTCATAAACAGCAGCTAGATTTAGCATTGCCCTCTCAGTTTCAGTTAGTCTCAGTTTGCCTTTTAGAATTTAAGCTTTTGCTATTTATGTTCAATATATTTTCTTGCATTTTTTAAATGTTATATATTTTCCATTTTTGTTATTACCTGCCACAGCCTAGCTTGCATGGCTGCTGTAATTTATACATGTGTTGTATGCCCACGAAGTCACCATCTGGATTTACACACCAGACAGGTATCAATAATTCAGACTGGTGGCTTTGTTTCAGCTCGCAACAAGTTATCCAACACCGGCTGATTTAGAAGATAGCTTCTTATTTCTTACTGTGGTCGAGGAGAAGATATAGAGCTATTATAGAAAGGTAAAATTATTAGCAACCATCAAACAAATAAAGGATATACTAAAATGGGGTTAGGGTAAAACCAAATGGTAAAAAGTCATAAAAGCTATAGAAAGTACAACTTTGCATAGTAATCAAAGTTGATGCATCCTCACTGTGGGGTCAGTGTTATGATCACAGGTTGCTGCAGTAGGTCAGGCGATGAAGAAGAATTTGCACAATGGTCCAACTCTCCCATCAGCTGTACAAGATATTGGCAAAAACATAATAGAACTCTGGATGGGAACTTTTTTTTTTTGTGACCTTGCAGAAGCTTGTTGAGCTGATGCCACAGTGGTGTGTACCACAAACAAAACTGTAGTCAGTCCAATAAAATATTGAGGACATTTTAAAATGATGACTTCATTAAATAAGAGAAAAAAAGCTCTCCAAACCAGCCTGCGGCTATGTGATAGCAAAAACCCCTTGTTGTTTTATCATAAATTCGATGTCAGTAAAATTTAGTGATTCAGTTTCTGAGGCTAAAATCAGGCCAGGTTACTGCCTGAACTGCAGAATCAAGAAATCACTTGTGTAGAAACATGTCAGACAACATAAAATCTTAAAAAAAGGAACAAATCATGTCATTGATATTCAGGAACAGATAAGCAAACTCATTGATATCTATCAGCACGGACAGATGTCCTACTGATAATATAAATAGTAGTATCAGTACTATCAGTACTGTCGATATTATTATTTGCAGGTACTGTAAAGAGGAAAATACTTGTTCACAGCAATGGCCAGTAGATTGATTTAATATTTTATTAATGAAACTTGGTTAATCCCAAAGCTCCATGTGAATGCTTTATTTATTAACAGTTTTAAAGAGTTTTTTTTAGCTGTATTCTGTGGCTGCGTTCGTTGTTTTTTGAGTGTTCATTTGACTGTAAGATCTTCCAAAGACAAAATTTAATCAACTATAAAAAAAATACTTTATCTCAAGCACGTTACAGAAATATAAATGACATCTCTTTGCTTTTTTAACTATGAGAACTACCTTAATGAGTTTTATTTATTAGTAATATTTAGTCAAATAGATACATTAATGATACATTTTTACCTCAGTTTCATGCTTTTCTGAGCTTTTGCATTTGTCACCTGACTCTTGTCAGTCCTCATATTTATAGTCCCTTCCGACCTGTTTTGATAATTTGTTATCTCCATGTCTTGAACTGTCCAGTCACTCACTCCCCCACTTGGACGTTGTGGGGTAGAGAGCTTGCCAGAGGAAAAGGGTAGACAGTTGTTGAACGGTTTTTGACATTGCATGAATGCAGTGCTGCATTCTAATTATGCAGATAATATTCACAGTTACTTGTGACATATCAAACAGTGGAAAGATGTGGACATGCCAAATCTGAGGGGATGGAGAGTCCAAGATGTTTTTTGGGAAGAGAAAATGTCATAGTGGCTATGTCTCCTCATGATAGCAACACAAAACCTTTTACATTGCTTTGTATAAACTTGTATAAGATGCAACTAAAATAATAACTAAAGCAACTAAAAGTGTGATACTACCAAGGAATACTTTTCTGGGCTGTCACAACCCCTTTAGCTAGAAAACAGATGTGTAACATTTAAATAATTTGAACATATTGGTCTTATTGGTGCTGTGAATTTTGTAGGCACACAGTGCCGTTCTGCAACACAATCAAATAGCATATTTCCTAAGTAAGATGTAGATTGTAGAATGTGTGTATCTTTAAATGTGTGTAATAATCCAGGAAGTCAGAACAAAGGAACTGTTAGAGAATTTTCGGTATTATCATTTTGTTATTACTTTAGTTCACATTCAGTCTATAGATTATTGTGATTTTCTGTTTAAAGTGTTCTCTTCCTTATGTGTGTATGAACTAACCTTGAGGTCAGGACTGTCTGTTTCATCTTCATGTGAAACAGTTAACCCTGTGTTTCTCAGACCTTAATTCTTATCAACCAGAATACCTCCTAACTGCCTGTGAGCAGTCGTATTTTGTCTCTTGTATAGTTTGACCTAGAGCTGAACTGGGCTCAGACCGTAGATCAGTTATCACACCTGGAACTGAGTTGCTGGTTTGTTTAGGTTAAATGTTTTACGACCTCTGTTGTTTTTTTCTGGCTGTTCTGCTTTGACAATAAAACAGGGGCTCACGCGGAGGCAGACCAGAACTCTCTGTGAACGGCTTGGAGAAGCTGTTGATGGAGATTTCTCCTTTTGCAAAAGCTTTGTCATAAAATTCATATACGTTGTCTGTGGTTCTTTATGTAGGTTCGAGGAAAAGTACCTATCAGGAACCTTGAAGGAAGGCATCCCACAACACCAGGCATTGCCTTGGCAGGAAACGAAAGCTGCTGCTCTTAAAGAACGCCCCAAACATTTTCTTTTGTGGATGAAATTGGATAATTATTAGTTTGTTCATAATTAGTCATATTAGTTATTTTATGATGAATGTTTCGAAGGCAAATGCTAAAATGTGCAGCCCTAATTAGATTGCTGTTTATGCCACCTGGTGCTACATGGTTTACCTACTGACTAAGGAACTTAAAGCGAAAAAATCCCACTTTGATAACTCCAATAAGGTTTGATTCTACAAAGGGATGCTTTAAAAATGTTGTCAAAAAACAAAAAGATTATTTAATTCAATTTACTTCATAGCTACAATTCACAACACATGTCATCTCACGGCACTTTACTTAAAAAGCAAATTCAATTCAAAGTATGCATAATTGATCTAACTTATGAAACAATGCTGTCAATTTTATTTAATCGTTGAAATTTATTAAAAAAGAATCCCAGCAGATAACACCAAGTCGTTGACTTTCAGCACTCATGTCTACTGGATGAGCTTGTATCAACAGTGGACAACTGCTTGCTGCTCATTGTTGCACAAGCAGGTTAGATTTTGAGAACTTCTGTCAGCAAGAAGCATATATAGTGTTTTTTTTATTATTATTGTTTACCTTTTTTTCAAACTAAACTCTTTTAATTAGTCTAAAAAGAGTTAATGATGGTTGCAGCCTCTTTAAAAGATCTGCATGCTTTGGATAACTAGATACTCTTTTTTTATATCTTGTTTGATACAGACGTTTAGAGAACACTGCAATGTTTTTTCCTCTGGGAAAAGATTTATTTTCTCAGGAAAAAGAGGGAGCAAGTTGGGACTCTACATCTTTCCTTTACAGCCCAACAATGAATGCAAATGAACAGTTTCATATTCCTTTAACTTGTCTCTTTAACACAAAATTAAAGGGGAAGTGAAAAGGAAAAATGGAAAAAGGTTTTTTTTTTTTTTTCTCTGTGGCCAGTTGATGGCAGTGGATTTGAAATTACTATTCATACATTTTAACATTGTTTTCAGAATTTGATTTGATAATACTTATTCATAACAAGTCAACAAATAAAACACATTACAATAACAAAAGAGCTGTGCCTGTCTGCAGTGGCCATGGCTCAATACTAGATAAAAAAAGTGTTTTTCAAAATAACATTTTTGAGCAAAGCTTTTCTAGTTGAAAAGGAAAAACTGCTTATGCCAACTTGCAATGTTTGGCAGAGCGTTTTTGACATCACTGATGAGGAAGTTTGACCCACTATTCTTAGAAAAATTGTTTTATTTCAGCCATGCTAGATGGTTTTTGAGCATGAACTGCCTTTTGAAGGACATGCTAATGCATTTTAATTATGGTACATACATGCCTAGACTTTGACAACTCCAAAAATGTTATTTTGTTTTTGAAAAACATTTAGATTTGGACTTTTTCGTGTATCTTGGAACATTACCCAGCTGCGTAATTCAAGTGTGTTTCAATTAGTAATATCCTCCTTTTTGGAATCATAAGAGGAGAACCTATTGTTCCATCAATTACAGAATCACCATCACTCACTTTTTTTTTTCTATTTCACATATTTATCCAAATGAGGGAGGATCTTTAAGTTGTTCTTGGGAAGTGTACTGTTTTTGAATAACAATGACTTTTGGCCCTGAAACTCTCCCACAAATGTGTCTTTTGCTCAGTCTTTCTCTTAAAATACTGATCTTTATTTGACCAGATAAAAAGCCTTGCTGAGATCTACAATCTCTATTTCAGAAAGGACCTGGTATCATTTACATTCATGCAGTTGACATGCAAAATCTTTAACACTGATTTTACCTGAGGAAAGTGAGGTCTGCAGTGCTCTTAGATGCCGTTCTGGATGAGCTTTTAGTGTTGTACTGATAATGGTAGGTTTGGCTCCTACGGAATGTTTACCACTGTTCCATCTTTTCCCTAATGGTGAATAATGGCTCCCACTGTGGTTCACTGGCATCCAAAAGCATTACAAAGTACTTTGGAAACTTTTCTGGACCGATATGTCAGTGACTACGTGTTGCTACTGAAGTTGAACCAAAAAGTTGGAGTTAAGCACCACAGCAGGACCATCTGGAGCAAGTATTTGGACTTGATTTTTTACTTTTAGTTTGGTTCAAGGAATTTAAAATCTTATAATAATCCTTGGATTTTTTTCAGTGACACCTAAAACAACCAGGTGTCTAGCAGAAGAGGTTAAATCACAAAAGAGCAAATTAGTGCAAATATCAGATGTGAAAGAAAACTGACACATGGGTTTCAAATGCATTGCGACCGTGAATATGAGAAAAGGGTGACATGGAAAGGTACACATATTTGTCAGCAGGATCTGGACTGACATGAAAATGTTTTGATCTGAACCATTGCATTGTAGCTCTGGTTGTATATTTAAAACTACTGGGGTAGGTTCTCCTTTGACCCAGTCTCGAGTCTTCTGCAACCTCAAACCCTGCCTTTTCTATTATCCAGCATCATCTTCCCATTAATTCTGACCGGCTTCTCTCTCCTGGCTGGAAAATGGACTTTTCACATCATCATGATTTTAAAGCTGCATTAAAGCTGTTGTTCACTGTTAGAATTACACCACAAAGAAATGTTGCATCTGTGTCTGAATTTTAACTTTTGGTGTCAAAATGGGATGGATGCAAATGAGCACCACACTGAATATTTTTTTTTGTAAATAATTTAAAATCCCCCCTTTTTTGTTTCCTTTCACTTCACAAAAATGTGTTGCTATGTGTTAACCAATGAAATATAATTCCAATGAAAGCTGCAGAATACTGAGAGGAGTCTCTTCTTCAGCCAGGGGACAGACTGCTTCATCCTAGGTGCACAAAGGAGCATTAATGCAGCTAATCCTCCCAGCAGCTGCTGGACTTTACAACCATCACTGGTCCAAACAAACTCGTGATATTCCACAAACCAACTCAATAAGTCTTTACATCACATAAATGTACAGTTTTTGTAATTTCTTGTAATCAGAATGTGTTTTTAATGCACTTATATTTTGATTCATCTTACTCAGTTTTACATTTTTGTTAATCTAAGTGTGCTGTTTTAAAAACCTGCACAGTATTTTTCTCATTTTATAAATGTGCCCTTCCTGTACAGTCTCTTATTTTAACTTTTTGTTTTCATATTTTCCCTTTGTGTGAATCTGCTTGCCACTATTTTGCCTGTTGTCTGCTGGTACACTTCAGTTTCTAAATATCTTGAGTTTCGAGTCTGAATAAATAAATATATGAGGCTCTGTGTCCTAAGATATTTTTTTTTTATTAGAAACCTCAAAGCATGTGCTTATTTAAAAAAAAAAATCAATCAAAACAAAACAAAAAAATATATAATAAAAAATCTAAGTCAGTAAAGAAAACAGGTTGGTTCACATGTTGAAGAAAAAATCCTCATCAAAAATGTTTTATCTGTGATTTCATGAATTTCCTCTTTCCTCTGCTCTCATCACTATGATTTGTAAACAAGCAGTTTTCTGCAGCATTACCTTTTTTCAGGATCCATTAAAGAGGGAAACAGATGGGTTGGATGATATTCTTTGGAGAGGTCCAGTATCACAGAGCTTTGATGAGTAACAACAGCTTGTATTTGTCATAAAAAAAACGTCTGTATTTTGAGGTCACAAGAGCCTTCTAACAGAATGAGTAGCGTTGTTCAATTTTAAGTTTCACATTCAGCCAGGAAGAATACTTATTTAAGCTGATTCTTAACTGCATGTGGAAGTTAAAAAGACGAGATTTGAGATTTGCAACCAGTTTTGCCATATTTAGGTAATTTAGTTAAAACTTTTACTTGACTGATTTGTTTATCCTGTGGAATCATTTTAGCCTTTCATGTCCACCTGTTTAGAGCCGGGAAGGAGACATCTGCTCCTACCTGCAGTTTTTAAGAACCTAAGTAACAACCAGCTCTACACACAAACACACACATACTGGACAGCATAGTGACATCGGTTTGATTCCCTGCAGTGCTGACATATGGGCCCGCTGTATGTCGGGTTACTGCTGCGGCATTTACACTTCTGGCACCACGATGACCCTGATTTATGAGTAATCAGATGCTGATTTAGTTGTTTTTTTTTTTTGTTTTTTTTTTTAGAATCTCAAAAATATGCAGTCTGACTCTCTTTAGAATATTTTAAAAATGTGACCTCGTAAGCTTTTGTCCTTTTTTAGTGCTGTAAACATAAGTTGTTGAAGTAATTTCTCAATTGCCCCTTACTGCCCCTTATTTGAAAAGTGCTACAAATTAGCTAACACTACAAGCACTATGAATTAAGCATGGGATTCAGTTTGTCTATGTTAAGGTTTGTCTCTCCCTGTCAAATAAACCTAACTGTGTTGAATTTTTACCTTAGGGTAAAAAATAGTTGTTGTTTTTTTTCCATATCCTGGAAATGAAATCATGCTTTTTATTAATCTGGTTATTTATTCGGTTTCATGGTGTGAAATCTATGAATATTCTGTCAGTTAAACATTTGCACTGTTTGCATATTCGGTCTTCATATGACCGATTATTAAGAACTGACTTATTTTGTCTGGATCTGCCAGATCTTATTGAATTTTTAAAACAACAATTAGGAGTATACTGTCATTTAGGGCATTATAATTAAAGGGGTCCTATGCACTCTGGAAATGTCTAGAGTTTTATTCAGGTGTCTTTCAGGTGCTGACTTAATTAAGATGCTAAATTGTTGGTCAAAAGTTATGTCAATCCATCCATTTTGAACCTTTGCACTTGCAATAAAAACCCTGAGATTTTGTGTAAAAGTTTGTCGTTGAAAATTATGCAGAGCTCTCACAGTGAAATGAAATCATGCTTCCTATTAATCCGGTTATTTATTCGGTTTCATGGTGTGAAATCTATGAATATTCTGTCAGTTAAACATTTGCACTGTTTGCATATTCGGTCTTCATATGACCGATTATTAAGAACTGACTTATTTTGTCTGGATCTGCCAGATCTTATTGAATTTTTAAAACAACAATTAGGAGTATACTGTCATTTAGGGCATTATAATTAAAGGGGTCCTATGCACTCTGGAAATGTCTAGAGTTTTATTCAGGTGTCTTTCAGGTGCTGACTTAATTAAGATGCTAAATTGTTGGTCAAAAGTTATGTCAATCCATCCATTTTGAACCTTTGCACTTGCAATAAAAACCCTGAGATTTTGTGTAAAAGTTTGTCGTTGAAAATTATGCAGAGCTCTCACAGTGAAATGAAATCATGCTTCCTATTAATCCGGTTATTTATTCGGTTTCATGGTGTGAAATCTATGAATATTCCGTCAGCTAAACATTTGTACTGTTTGCATAGTTGGTCCATCTGGTATTATAGGAACTTTAATGCACATGTCACAGCAGCTGCAGTCTTGTGGGATGTCTGTTTGTCAAACTCGCTCAAATCTTCAAACTTGCCAATTTCTTCCATCAGATCAACTTTGTGGACAAAACGTTCCCTCTTTGCCTCCCCACCCACTGAAAAGTGTTTGGCTCAATCAGACTTGACCACTTTTCATGCAGTCAGGAAAAACACAAATTAGATAAGCAGACAGAAAGAGCAAGACATGATATTAATAATCATAATTATGTTGAAATAAAAAGTGTTATTCCATTCATCTGTCAGATGTTATGTTGTGTTATGCCTGGTTATTGTGTAGTAGAGAGTTTCTGATTACAGTACAAGCCGCAGCCACTTATAGTGATTTTTTGCTAAACATATTGCAGTAATGGCTCCATGTTGCATGTCACTCATCATAGAGGTCATGGAAAGTAGCTGCAGCGCTTTGTCCTGACGCAGCACAAAGCACTGCAGCCCCTGACCTTCCCTGTGGTCAATATCTTGTTAGTGCTAACCTTTGAGGTCTCAACTGCTCCTCTGAGAACCAGGAGGTCTTTGCTTCCTTAGTGCGTCTCAGCTTCTGTCCTTCTGCTGTTATTGCCTTCTAATTATATCACCCATCCCCATTTCCACAACTCACTGATGAGCTTATTCATGCCCACCATCTTGTCAAGGTCGCCACACGCTGTCAGTGGAGGGTTTTATGAAGTCAGAATTTTCTTCACAAAGCACCTTGATCCCATCAGTCATCAGTATCCCTTGAACACTGACTTTAAAATCTAAGTCCTTACTTTGATATTCAGGTATATATTTTTTTCTTTTTTTTCTTTTTTGCATTAGGTTTTAAATACCTAACTGCTGTTATGTGCAACTATACTTTAGTATGTGTTGGGTGGCTTCTTTTCCTGTTCAAAGTGTTCTTTAGCCCATATTGAACTAAAAGCAGGTCTCTCCTGCTCCGGCTGCACATGAGAAGTCACAGCTCCATTGTCAGTAATGATACACCAGACAGACTTACATGATGATAATTCATCCTGACATCTGCGCTTGGCTTGATCAGCCTACTTATTAACGCGAGATTCTATGAGCTACAACAGCTCATGCAGTAGATATGTGTCTTTGCTGTCACCTTAGCCATTTTGATTTTCGTCGGCTCTGCGAGTGTATAAGTCCTGCCTTGCAAAGGCTTCCTCTCCTCACCAGACTGAAGGAGAACATTGAAGAATTAAGTGTGAGCGTAATAAAAATGAAGTGCAAGCAGAAGTGTGAATATTGGAGGTGAGAGCATGTGTGAGAATGCCTTTGCTAATTTGTGTGTGAAAGTCCTTTTTGTGCTGTCCCATTGTTGGCTGTGTTAAGCTCAGAGGCTGCTGACCAAAGAAGGGATACAAATGTTTCTCCTTAATCAACATCAAAGCTTAAGAATTAGCAGACTCCATGTAATATTGCTGAGTATTTAAAATAACCAAGCAAGTTCACCATCTGTGATTCTAAAAATACGATAAGTTATGTTATACGGTGTAAAAAAAATACAGCAAAAATAGTCTGCTCTGTTTTGTCTTCTCTGTGGGGTGCCATCTTCACACATACTCAGACGAAAAGAGTGTTTCCTTCTGATGCCGTCTCTGTTTAAGACATGCAGACAAACTCTCACACAAGAGAGCCTGTGTCACTTTGTATGTTCTTTAGTATGATTAAAGGAACATTTTTTTGAACACACAACCCTTTAGATACGATATTCTGCTCTTTTAGGGGAGTACCTTGGTCTTCATATGACTTTATTTTAAGAATTGACTTATTTTGTCTGGATCTGCCAGATCTAATTGAATTTTTAAAACAATAATTAGGGGTATATTGTCATTTAGGGTATTATAATTAAAGGGTTCATATGTACTTTGGAAATGTCTGGAATTTTGTTCAAGTGTCTTTCAGTTGCTGACTTAATTAAGGTGCTAACTTGTTGGTCAAAAGTTATGTCAGTCCATCCATTTTGAACTTTTGCACTTGCAATGAGAACTCTGAGACTTTGTATAAAATTGTGTCTGAAAAATATGCAGAACCCTCTCAGTTGTACATTTTCAAACATTTGAAGTTTCACTATGGATTGTTGTTTGAATTATATGACTTATACAAAATGGCAGACTATGCTATTTAAGAAAATGCCATTTCACTAAAATAATGAAACAACAGACACCTGTTTTTTATGCTTTTTTCATACCAAACCTCACAATACATTTGCAAATATATTCACTAGTCTATACAACTTTGTAAGTCAATCCCACATTATATATATTTATAGCTCACTAGATAGTGTCCCTAAATTTCCCCTTTTTTGTACAAATACAGGCCATTTAGTACTANTTTTTTTCCATATCCTGGAAATGAAATCATGCTTTTTATTAATCTGGTTATTTATTCGGTTTCATGGTGTGAAATCTATGAATATTCTGTCAGTTAAACATTTGCACTGTTTGCATATTCGGTCTTCATATGACCGATTATTAAGAACTGACTTATTTTGTCTGGATCTGCCAGATCTTATTGAATTTTTAAAACAACAATTAGGAGTATACTGTCATTTAGGGCATTATAATTAAAGGGGTCCTATGCACTCTGGAAATGTCTAGAGTTTTATTCAGGTGTCTTTCAGGTGCTGACTTAATTAAGATGCTAAATTGTTGGTCAAAAGTTATGTCAATCCATCCATTTTGAACCTTTGCACTTGCAATAAAAACCCTGAGATTTTGTGTAAAAGTTTGTCGTTGAAAATTATGCAGAGCTCTCACAGTGAAATGAAATCATGCTTCCTATTAATCCGGTTATTTATTCGGTTTCATGGTGTGAAATCTATGAATATTCCGTCAGCTAAACATTTGTACTGTTTGCATAGTTGGTCCATCTGGTATTATAGGAACTTTAATGCACATGTCACAGCAGCTGCAGTCTTGTGGGATGTCTGTTTGTCAAACTCGCTCAAATCTTCAAACTTGCCAATTTCTTCCATCAGATCAACTTTGTGGACAAAACGTTCCCTCTTTGCCTCCCCACCCACTGAAAAGTGTTTGGCTCAATCAGACTTGACCACTTTTCATGCAGTCAGGAAAAACACAAATTAGATAAGCAGACAGAAAGAGCAAGACATGATATTAATAATCATAATTATGTTGAAATAAAAAGTGTTATTCCATTCATCTGTCAGATGTTATGTTGTGTTATGCCTGGTTATTGTGTAGTAGAGAGTTTCTGATTACAGTACAAGCCGCAGCCACTTATAGTGATTTTTTGCTAAACATATTGCAGTAATGGCTCCATGTTGCATGTCACTCATCATAGAGGTCATGGAAAGTAGCTGCAGCGCTTTGTCCTGACGCAGCACAAAGCACTGCAGCCCCTGACCTTCCCTGTGGTCAATATCTTGTTAGTGCTAACCTTTGAGGTCTCAACTGCTCCTCTGAGAACCAGGAGGTCTTTGCTTCCTTAGTGCGTCTCAGCTTCTGTCCTTCTGCTGTTATTGCCTTCTAATTATATCACCCATCCCCATTTCCACAACTCACTGATGAGCTTATTCATGCCCACCATCTTGTCAAGGTCGCCACACGCTGTCAGTGGAGGGTTTTATGAAGTCAGAATTTTCTTCACAAAGCACCTTGATCCCATCAGTCATCAGTATCCCTTGAACACTGACTTTAAAATCTAAGTCCTTACTTTGATATTCAGGTATATATTTTTTTCTTTTTTTTCTTTTTTGCATTAGGTTTTAAATACCTAACTGCTGTTATGTGCAACTATACTTTAGTATGTGTTGGGTGGCTTCTTTTCCTGTTCAAAGTGTTCTTTAGCCCATATTGAACTAAAAGCAGGTCTCTCCTGCTCCGGCTGCACATGAGAAGTCACAGCTCCATTGTCAGTAATGATACACCAGACAGACTTACATGATGATAATTCATCCTGACATCTGCGCTTGGCTTGATCAGCCTACTTATTAACGCGAGATTCTATGAGCTACAACAGCTCATGCAGTAGATATGTGTCTTTGCTGTCACCTTAGCCATTTTGATTTTCGTCGGCTCTGCGAGTGTATAAGTCCTGCCTTGCAAAGGCTTCCTCTCCTCACCAGACTGAAGGAGAACATTGAAGAATTAAGTGTGAGCGTAATAAAAATGAAGTGCAAGCAGAAGTGTGAATATTGGAGGTGAGAGCATGTGTGAGAATGCCTTTGCTAATTTGTGTGTGAAAGTCCTTTTTGTGCTGTCCCATTGTTGGCTGTGTTAAGCTCAGAGGCTGCTGACCAAAGAAGGGATACAAATGTTTCTCCTTAATCAACATCAAAGCTTAAGAATTAGCAGACTCCATGTAATATTGCTGAGTATTTAAAATAACCAAGCAAGTTCACCATCTGTGATTCTAAAAATACGATAAGTTATGTTATACGGTGTAAAAAAAATACAGCAAAAATAGTCTGCTCTGTTTTGTCTTCTCTGTGGGGTGCCATCTTCACACATACTCAGACGAAAAGAGTGTTTCCTTCTGATGCCGTCTCTGTTTAAGACATGCAGACAAACTCTCACACAAGAGAGCCTGTGTCACTTTGTATGTTCTTTAGTATGATTAAAGGAACATTTTTTTGAACACACAACCCTTTAGATACGATATTCTGCTCTTTTAGGGGAGTACCTTGGTCTTCATATGACTTTATTTTAAGAATTGACTTATTTTGTCTGGATCTGCCAGATCTAATTGAATTTTTAAAACAATAATTAGGGGTATATTGTCATTTAGGGTATTATAATTAAAGGGTTCATATGTACTTTGGAAATGTCTGGAATTTTGTTCAAGTGTCTTTCAGTTGCTGACTTAATTAAGGTGCTAACTTGTTGGTCAAAAGTTATGTCAGTCCATCCATTTTGAACTTTTGCACTTGCAATGAGAACTCTGAGACTTTGTATAAAATTGTGTCTGAAAAATATGCAGAACCCTCTCAGTTGTACATTTTCAAACATTTGAAGTTTCACTATGGATTGTTGTTTGAATTATATGACTTATACAAAATGGCAGACTATGCTATTTAAGAAAATGCCATTTCACTAAAATAATGAAACAACAGACACCTGTTTTTTATGCTTTTTTCATACCAAACCTCACAATACATTTGCAAATATATTCACTAGTCTATACAACTTTGTAAGTCAATCCCACATTATATATATTTATAGCTCACTAGATAGTGTCCCTAAATTTCCCCTTTTTTGTACAAATACAGGCCATTTAGTACTAGTGATACTCTAAATTGCTGAAGCCACATTTACACTCAGAAAATCTAATGGGTAACCAACAAACATATGCTATTAAGGCACAAAAACCTGTTATAAAAAAATTGCAATCTAATTGTTGAGTTGAGAAATTATTTTCAAGAAAGAAAGTTTGGAGTCTTTGGATTATTGGATAACTCAGAAAGTTTACTCAGATGCGACACTGAGTGGTACTCAGGAAAAAAACAAACAAACAAACAAAAAACCTAAAACCTGCAGGAGAGGCCTCAGGTAAAATACTAAATGCTAATGTTCAAAGCGATGCAAATAGATAAGGAGAATGTCTTCCTGTTGGAAAGAAACAGTGCAAGTCATAAATTTGCTGAGTTGCATTGAAAAAAAAAAACAGTAGTTGTGGAAGCTTTCATCTTTTTTATGCAGATGATATTTCAAATGTGAACCTCTCGTTCTCATATATGTTTAAGTGTCATTTCGGAAAGGTGACTATTTGGGGTTATTTTGCAGATCAGGACAGTGCTTAGGTCAAAGATAAACTGCAGTAAATTGCAAACTGTTTGTCTAATAGATGAGGCTTGTCTCAAATTGCACCACTCAACTGGCCAATGCTCCAAGTAAGTCATGGAACTTTACCTCAGTTTGCAAAAAGCAAATAATCACAAGGAATAAATTGCATTATCTTGCATAGAATCCAAATACAGTTTCTGGGTTTTTTTTCTACTGTAAAACTGGTTCACATTTTGAATCATGACAAAATGATCTGTCATTTTGATAAGAAAGATAGATTCTATGGACTCATGCAAGTTAATAATTATGAGCTGCTCCTCTTTATGTGTCTGGGGGAGGGAGGCTCATTTTCTCCAGCTGTCCTGCATCATCGGGCTGAGCTGACTGGTGTCGGAGGGAGGCAGTCTAGAGGAACGCTGGAATTTCTCTGACTTGAGAGGCTACCAGGGGCACACAGGCTCTGCTGGTGACACCTCCTTAATGTGCAGGAGACGACAGGTAGACAAGGCAATACGGGTACCTAAAGGCCATTAGAAATGTGCAGGAAAGGACTAATGAAGATGCTGGGCACTACCTGTCCAGACATAAACACAATTTATTCAGCAGAGATCTCAGATAAGGCTGAGGTGTTCCATATAGTTGTCAGACAAACGAAACTTAAGATTGCTGTGAAGGCAAATTAATTGACAGCATCTCTATGGTGACCAAGAGGTTGTGACAGTAGCATCATCTGTGACTCGTTTTTTTTTTTTTCCCCCATGGGATTCAAATCCCTTTAGAGAACCAATCTCAGTGAAGCCATGGCAGGATTGTCTGGATTTCTCCTCTCGTTCCTGAAAATGGCTCACATTGCTGTTCATCTGAGACTTAAGAGCTACACATGAAGGTCATCATGGTGTGATTTCAACCGTTAAGGCTTCCTGTTTAAATCTGCCCTTTTATTTGGATGCAGGAAGAAATTCTTCTCTGCAAAACAAGTTCACTTAAATGACTTAAATTTATTTCCCTCTGCAGGGGATGTGGACATGGGTCAGGGGCAAAGTACCCTGAGCTTTTAAATCTATCAAATATATTAACTATTAAAAATTGTTTCGTAAAATATGCTACTAAAAACTATGGGTAAATATATGGATTCAACACATTCACGTTCATGCTTTTTGTAAGTGCTTGAGTTTCAAGAACTTCAATTATTATTATTTTTTACATAAAATGTTTATTTCAGCAGTACAGCAAGAAAATTCACCCACTTTCCATATCAGCTTATTTCTTGTCAGGATTGCAGGCCTGCATGGTTCCCTATTGGGAATTGGGAAAAGGCATTCAGTGGTCCATCACAAGGCAGCACTGAGACAGACAACACAACAAACCAGACATGTGCATATTCACACCAAAGGGCAATCTAGCAAAGCCAAATAACTAAACAAGCTTATAAAAATGCTGCTGTTCTGAAAGATGAAGTTAGAGTATTTGGAGAAAATCCAGGGAGAATGTTCAAACTCCATGGAGGAGCACCTTGTCACCCCTCTTAAAGCTATTGGGGGCAACAAGGAGGCCTTCCAACCCTCTATCACCAAGTAGATGTCAAAAGATTCAGAGAAAAAGACATTTTAAAGTAAAATAAAATGCAGACAAAAACAGATCAGCTCCTTTTGTTTTCCGTAGCATTAAAATAATTGCTTTCTCATTGCCCATCGGAAGCAAACTTATTAAATTTAATTTTGCCAAAGGCGTGTTTGATTTTTGGTGTATCAAAAGTATCATCATGTGGCTTTATGTCTTTGTGTGTACAAAACTAACCTGTTTACACTTCTGACTTGCTTCCCTGATGAAAATAAGCCAAATTGTTGAATAGAAATGTCGTTTTTATTTCAATACATTTCAGCTGCTTGAAACATGTTGTGTTTTGATATTGTGGATCTCCTTTTTTTTTTTTTTTTTCAAATTCAGTTTTCTCTTCCTCAATTCAGATCACATTCTAATTAATTTTCTAACAGTAATACTTTCTTTAGTTTTTGAATGTTAGAATTTTATAGGTTTTCTTATTTGTTTGGCATTTTACCTTTTGATGCATGACAAAATTTATGCAACACAGGGTATTTTTCTTTAAGCAAATTAATCCTTTGAATTAAAACCCTTACTTCCTGCTCTCTCTGATTGTTTTAATAGCCACTTTATTGTTTCATGGCATTAATAGTGAACAGCTTGTGAATGTGAATGCTTTGAATTTTATTGTAGGTTCACATCAAACACACATTTCTACATATATATGAAAAGCACTGAGTACAGACAGAATAGAAAACAGCAGCTGCTCTGACAACTTTGCAGTATTAATGAAAGTTTTGATGAAAACAGACGAATAATGCAGGTGTTGGATTAGAAAAGTGGCTGTGCAGGAAAACAAACACATGAAACAAATTAGATGTCTGATCATATAAACCTGGTGACATTTGGAAACCACTCATGCTTAATAACTGGGTGGTCATAACTTCATTATCACCATCTCTTTTACAAGATGAAGGCTGCCATGGATATATCCTTTTCTCTGTATTACAATGGATACTACACATACACACATACACACACACGCACATGCACAAGGTGGAATTTGAATATATGAGGTGTGATCCTCCACTGCCATCTATTGGTGTCCTTTTCAAATCAAAATAGTCGCAGCAGTCCTCCACCAAACTATAAGAGCCCTGCAGTGGGATGGATTTGTATTTTCAGACTTGAATTGTGCAAAAAATAAAAAATAAAAATTAAAAAAAGTCTGTGCATATTTCTCTTTGAAACATATAAATTTACTGTGGTAAATTGTGCTAAACCAGTTGGGTTAAAAGTTTTTTTATTTGGCCCTCCAATATTTAAATAAAAAAAACAACTTGTCACAGCCATGACAGCATATAATACATCATGTGACTCATCAGAATAAAAGCTTCATAACTAAATGAACATCTGCTTAAGAGAGGTGATCGTTTTTAAGTGTTAAAATGGTTTGTTCTGTCAAATTGCTTGCAGTGAAGTCACCTCATCAGCATGTGATTTAAAACATTACAACAGAAGTGACCCTCATTTAAAAATATATCTGAATAAAACAACTAACATTTGTATTTATTTAAAACGTGACAAACATATATGTTTATCTGTGTGTATATATGTTTTTTTTCTACCTATGAGAGTGACACTAAACTGCAGAAATGCTTCAGATTGAAGGCAGTTAGAGTTACAGTGAGGTTTATGGAAAAGAAGTGGAAACCCTGTCACTATTAGGTGCTTCAGGTGAAATCGCGTGGGTACATTAAATATTGTCGGTCTGTTCCCTTCTGTCTTCCATCTTTTCACAATGTTGCTCAGCTGTCCTACATGTACTGGGAATCCATGATGTCCAGATACTTGGCATCAATCATTCGAGGAAGCAAGCTTATCCTGAGATCAAAAAACACAACACATTAAATGGATTTTTTTTTTTTTTTTGAAACATATGATCATGAAGGCAACTTATTGAAACCACAAACAATGTCACAATATATGTTTTTTTCTGAGTAATTTCTTCTTTTACAAGTTGGGAGATGTAGAGATTAGGTCTGAAAAAAAAAAAAAAAAAAAAAAAAAAAAAA
>NW_015113431.1:273215-302389 GCF_001443285.1 Poecilia latipinna | reverse complement strand
CTTTTTTTAAAAGTTGGGAGATGGAGAGATTAGGTCTGAAAAAAAAAAAAAAAAAAAAAAAAAAAAAATTGAGTATATAAGCTTGTGTGTACATACATATATATATATATATATATATATATATATATATATATATATTTAACAATGTTATAAATATGTAAACTCCACAGTCAAAGTAATTCTGAGTCATATTTCAGGAGTAAAATCAGAGCATTGATCAAAATGAATCTTCTGACTGAACCTTAGGCTTTTTAGAGCCACTCTGCCCCCTGCTGGCTGTGAATGTCTCACCTGATAGGGACCAGGAGGATCATGAGCAGAGGAAACACCATCTTCATGTAGGGCAGAGGATACATCCCAAACGCACACAAGATGATGAGCTGGATCATCTGCACTGCTGTGAAGTAGTGCACTTTTCTCTGAGGCACACGGCGTATGTAGTGGGTCGGAGGGTAAGACGTCTAGACAGATGGGAAGTGGATCATGCGGTTAATATACTGTATTAAATTAGATTGAGTTCAATGTAATGGCAGTAGCCCAGGGTGGAATTAGAACTGATGCGCACTGACAACCAGATGAAGTTTTAAAAAAGGAGAACATTTTTTTCTCTCATTTGTGCCCCAAAGTTTTGTAATAAATAATTTCATGTGCAGCTTAGTAGAGTACTAGGCTAGTTTGGTGTTCTGTAGGCCAGGGTTCTGCATCTCCAGTCCTCAAGTTCCACTGTCCTGCAACTTTTGGATGCATTACTTCTCTAACACACCTCAATCAGAACTTGCTGACATGCAGAGGAGATAATTCAGGCTTTTCATTACAACCCATCTATTTTACTTGGCTTTCAACTCCAGCGGGATCTAGTTTTAAATTGTATGTTTGTTTTTAAACTGTTTTTATTGTTATGTTGTGTTTTAATGTGCAGCACTTTGTATCAGCTGTGGTTGTTTTAAAGTGCTTTATAGATAAAGTTGGTATGGTATAGTGTTGGAGCAGAAATGCACATAAAAGTTGGAGGGCAGTTGGACTGGAGGGCTCCAGTTGCCCCTGGTGTAGGCGCAACTTGTTTGCTGCTGAGATTAGATGCAGACTTTTACCACACTGGGGCGCCACAACACTTAAGAGTATTTCCTGGAATATGATTGGTTCAGGAGGCCTGTCTCATTGTCATGCTCATCCAGACAGACATTCAGGCAAAAGCCATTATTAGTGAAAAACAAATGACGTGAAAGACAGGCTTTCTGAATTTCATCTGTAAAAGATTACAAATGTTGCCGTCTTTGATAGGAAAGGTTTTTTTTTTTTTTTTTTACTTTAAGTCACAGGACAATTCTGTATCAGAAATAAGACCTTAGTAGCTCTTTTCTTCAGTCCCTAATTCGAAAGCTTTAAATCACATACAAACTTCAACCATTTGCAGTTTAATTAACATTTATTACAGTGACTATGCTGTGCAGAGCACTAGAGAGATGCAAATAAGAAGGATACAATTACTTTGGAGCCCAAATGGCTGATTTGTTAAAAAATAAATAAAAAAAATTCTCACCAAGGTTGTGCTGCCCTGGGCAATGAACCACATTACCCATATGAAAACTGCTGCTGACCCTGTCTTATAATAATTCTGTTATTTCACAAATTTGAAATGGATAGAGAAAAAGACAAGTCTTTGTTATAGCAAGGTAATCTGGCCCACACAGCGCCATTGTATTAGGACAATGTTTTCTGTATTTATTACATTATCGTTATTATAACCAGGAAATATAATCCTCCTTCATTTTTGTCTAAGGTCTTTGATGTCTTCATAGTTTAACAAAAATCTAAATTGACATGTTTTTGTTTTTTCATTTCTTTTCTATGCACTATTTTCGAATCCCAGTATTTGTCATCATTGTAATTAAGCACACAGCAGGATGGAAATGAATAACCAAGTAGTAGAAAGATACATCTTAGTTATCACTAGATGGGTGAACCAAACATCCCATGGTCTTTCTGCTCACCTGCTCCTTTAGCAACAGGGTCATGCGATCTACCATCTGATTTCCATCAAGTGAGGTGGCTGCAATGTAAAGGAAGAGGCCGTAGAGCACGGGTTTGGGGATCCACTGAAGAGGGATAGGTAGCATGAATGCAGACAGGCCAATCAGGATGTTCGCTGCTAGTGAGGTTAGACGAGTCTCTTTGACACTAACAATCCTAAACGGACAGAAACGGAGCAAAAAGAACCAGTTTTTATCAAAGTACTGATGCTCATCTTGATAAGAATGTGGTTTATTTTTAGCAGCGAAGCAATTAAGTGAACTATAGTGGTTGACTGACGTGTCCTACATAGCAGGAAATTTAAACTTTCAGGATTAAAAGGAGTTTGTATTGCTTAATTTCATGTGCAGTTATAGAGGTTAGGTTGGTGCCATGATGTATTGTTTGCCAGCGGTCTGGCAACTCCAATCCTCGAGTGCTAGACCCCACAAAAACATGAGGCTGATGGAGAGCTGCAGCTTTCTCCAAGAGCAAAACTTTAAACGAATTATATCCAAACGTTGCTTCATTTTTTTCATTTAATTGCAAATGCTTATAATATCTGGATGTTTCAGTGTGCTAAACATCCAAGAGACGTGTTACATGTCTTCCTTGGATAGTGAGAAAAGTATTTGGACTGTTTAGATTTTTCGGGGGACCTTGTTTTAACTTTACTCACGTTGTGTAGACATGTCCGTTCTCTACGTGCTGTTCTACTTTGGCAAGCTGACGGGCGTGTAGGGAGGAATGAGGAAAGGCAGCGTGCATCCATGGCAACCCCAGACAGGACATGAGGATGTTGATGAAGCCAGTCAGCATTAAGTCCCAGTGGAACGCCGTGCCTTTTAACAACCTGGTGAAAATGTGCATACACACATACACACATACACACATAAAGCTCCAACTTGTTTGCAAGTGCAGAAGGAGGAGTACCTCTGTTCTAATTCAGAAGCTATTACAGAGAAAAAGGATAGGACATAATTTCTGTCATACTTTCTTGTCTTGCTCCTGTATTCAAACATCAAACTGGAGCCTTACTTATGTTCCGGTACATGTGTAAGTGAGATGACGATGTTCTGGTCGATAAAGATTAGCAGTGCAAGGAGGAAACCAAGTCCAACCGCAGCAAGTGAAGTCAGTCCTGTCAGGTTTTCAAATGCAGGGTACTTGAAGATTGGACCATCGTGGACACTGAATACAGGAACTTACAAGAGAGAAAAGATATTACAAACACATGCACAGCACAAACAAGTCAGGACAAAATGTGAAATTAAAATTAGGATTTTTTCTTGCATGCAGGTGTTGTTTAGGGGACATTAATATTCTTGTCTTTTGAATACATCAAAAGCCACAGAAGTGTTGAATCACAAAAGGTGTTATGTGCCAAGGTTGCGTGTGTAAACCTCTAGGGTAATCTTCTATCAGTGCTTTGATATGACTGCTCTGTACTCACGCTGTATGTCAATGAAAAGATAGGAGCCAATGAAGGAGAATATCACCACGGAGATAGGCAAGGCACAGTCAGACACCACCTCTCTGATTTTACCATTCAGGTACGGGCTGCATGGGGAATAAAGCATCACATAGTACAACTTTCTACAACTTTTATGCAGTCTGTTATACAAGACTGCATGGTACTCGCACTGGTTGCTGCTGTACTCACTCTTTTAGGATGAAAACAATAACATAACATGTCAAGTTATGGCTGGCACCAAAAGTTATGAACGTAACATTTCCATGTCAGTAATGTGAATCTTTATCAAGTTTTATTTCACAGAAAATTAGTTAAAATCCATAAATAGCTTGTTGCTTCCCACCTGCATTATGAAATGTGACTTTTTTTTACTCGTATCATGTTTGTCACAAAAATCTATTTTAGTACAACTGCAAAGTAATTTGTCACTAAGACTTCTTGCTAACAGAACAAATGTGTAAATGTGGCTAATAACTTAATGGTGCCAGAGTAATAGCATAACAGATGCTCTTCAAACTCCCCAGATGGAGAGTTGGAAAGGAAACTTGCAGGCCTAATGTTTTAGTGAATCCTGAATTTATTTAACTCTACGATGATTCTTCAAGTTGCTTTAGATCATTATTTAAAAGGAAGCTAAAGTAAAAAAAAATTGACTATTTACCATCCTGACGTGAGCAAAAAGAGATCGCTGAGATGCTTTGAACTGAAAGTGAGGGCTGATGTAATGCCCCATCCTCTTCTCATGCCAGCCTAAACTGATGCAACACAAATGAAATATTGCCTTTACTTAGGAGGCATTTAAGGGGTGGTGCGCCCAGTTTTAACATTAATACCTTATCTCGTTAATATTTATTGAAGAGCAATATCTGCACTGACTCTAGAGCACTATTCTCAACCCAGTTACTTCAGGGCCCACTATTCTGCATGTTTTAGGGTTTGCTCCTTTCATATGCACATTACTTAAATAAGTATGATTAACAGGTTTCTTCAGCACTTGATAGCATGCAGGAGGTAATGCTATTATTTGAATCAGGCGTGCTGGAGAAGAGTTACATATGAAACATGAAGGACAGCAGAGAAACACTGCTCCAAAGAATGCAGTTTGGTCTTTCAGACATCGTTTAGAATGCCTTTCACAACAGGTTGTAGATGTTCACCCTGGTGTCTTTTATGATTCATTTTTGCATTTCTGATGTTCATAAATGATACCACTCAGGGAGGAGAAAGGCAAAGCAAAAACCCTTTCCAAAATGCTGGCCAAACCTTGTAAGAGAGTATTATTATCCACAGTAATACGAGTCGTATGCTGGTATGAGCTGAAATGCCATTCATCAAAGAAGAAGCCATAACTCCAAAATCAAAACCTCTAATGTCAATATTTTAGTAACAAAGCCCAAAATCACTCATTTTCAGGGCAGAGGCAGAAAGGTGAAGGTAGCCTATAAATCTGACTCAGTTACATCAGTTCTGTCTGGAGGAATGGACCAAAACATCCGTTTTGGAAGAAATTTGTGAAGGATGCCCAGAACATACAGTTCAAAATCAAATCTGAACAAATACTAAGGAATTAAACTTTTGTATTTAAAGAAAATGCTTTAAAAATGCTTTTCCTCATTCTAGCATTTACTAAATATAAAGAATTTGTTAAGTAGTATAGGGTGTCACAATCTAGACATTATTGGTTTGTTCAAAGAATCAATGCAAACATTATTCAAATTAAGTTTGTTCTGAGCAAAGTACAAGCCAGATGGAGCAACAAGGCTTCAAAATGTGAAATGTCAATAGATATTATTCAAAGTTGGAGGAGAGATGATATCAATGTATAACATAGATAGTATGACCCAGTGTGTGGTGGAACCGTACCTCCTCTTGATGAGGTAGAGTGCGTAACCCAGCCACAAAGTCCCCAACATGAGCAGCAGACAGAGGATGGGCCTTTCTCTTGTGCTTTCCACCAGTGTCTCCGGCAGGAAGACTAACGTTTTCTCTTCCGGATGTTCAAACAGTGACATGTTTGTCCCAATTTTATGCTCCAGCTTGGTGGTTGTTTGGTTCTCAATCCCATCTAGAATCTCATTTATCTGCTGAAGCACCACAGTTTTGTTTGTGGTTGCCAACGTTGGCCCGTGGTAGAAGTGTTCAAAAACTGTGGGGAAGGGTGGGAGAGGTTAGTAAGAATATTTGGGAAACTGCCATACAAACCTGACTATTATTATTTTAAATTTTTGTTTTAAGGACCGTTTCTCGTTAATTGTTTTCCAATCGACCATAAACATATTTTTACTTTTTAGGTGAGCAATCACATATATCAGTATTTTTCAGTACCTCAGAAGACTTGTGATTAACTATGTTTGCTAGTCAACATTATCTATAATGGACAGATTCACAGAATGGTCAACGTATCCCGATCTTTTCTAGACTTACTTTTGACAGTGCCTTTCACTGCATCCCCAACAAAAGCTATGGAGATGAACAACGCAATGACCTCTTCTGTTGAGCTGTGAGATAAGAACAAGAAAAAAGAATAACAAGTCATGTTTTATGGTTTTATTTATAAAAACACAGACATAACAACCTATTCAAGGCAACCTACCAGAAGATACACCAACAAAGAACACTGATTAATGCTGGTGAAGCCAGAACTTTGTAACAAATAAAACTTTTTCTTCTTATTGATTTCACTTCAGTAAGTGGCCCCATGGGTCAATGCTTCTTTTAATGTGTTGCAAATCAGAGTCTGTGAGGAGAAAAGGAGTCATGTTGTGTATTCACCGTTTGAAGAGTTTCATCATCAGGCTGACATTGAATAAGCCTCCGAGGATAAGGAAGAAGCTGTTCCATAAACCGATGCAGGCGTAGAAAGCATCAAAGTCGAGGCCGTAGTCATCACAGATACCCCTGATGACTATGAATTATACATGCAAGACACAGGCAACAACTCATAAATATTTTTTTCTTTCAAATTCAGAAAAGTTTTTTTCTGTAAAACTGCTTGGAAAAATATGTAATTATCTATTCTGAATAGCATAGCAATGCCTCAGCCTTTCTATGTATCTTTGTATGTGTAAACTGGAATGTTTTGTTTTTTCTGTTGATTTTATAAAAATAAATAAATAAATAAATAAAAATAACTAGTAAAAATTAAGTCCACTTCTAGGTTTTTTTCAAAAATCACCAAACAATACACACCGCTGATGAAAATGGCCAGGGGTGCAGTGGTCAGAGGAATGACCAGAGGGGAACCAGCAAACAGAGAGTAGATCACTCCTCCAATGCTTTGGCCAACAATGGTCTTCTGAACATCTATCCATGTAAAAAACAACCAACAGTTGGAAATGTGGTACATAAAAATAGTGCTGTATCAGATAATAATAAAGACAAAGTCAATACCTATTTCCCCTCTTGTGCTTTCATCATTCAGAGAACCAAAAGCGATTGCAGGCAGGAGAATGGCGATGTAGAGGAAGATAGCTGTGGTGATATATTTCAGTAAACAGCGATCCTTCCCTGTTATACCTGTTAATTGGGTAAACATAGATGTAAAAACCTTGAACAGAAAATTATTTAAAAAAAATTACAAAAAAAAGCAGAACACTTTACAACATTGCCATACCGTCTGTGAAGTCTGAAGGATAAAGAGGCAGTCTCCGACGAAGGTCATCATAAACACCTTTACCAGCTCTGAAGAAATCTCTGCACTGTAAGACACAAAGCAGAATATAGTCAGCAATTTAAAGCCTTTTGTTTTCCCTTACTATACAAAGTACCTCTGGCCCAGAGTGTCCGTGTGTAGCTATGTTTCTTTCCTGCAGTTAAACCACAGACAGATCTATTGCTGCCATTATCTTTGTCTACTTTTCACATTTCTTTCCCATGGAAAGTACAACCGGCCCAGTGCCTCTGTGTTTAGTTATTCCTCTTTCCTGGACAAACTCAATTCAATAATTTGTTCAGCTAAACTTAAACAGTGAGATCTTGAAAAAGATCACAGAGACCTTTCGTAACAAGTCAGATATATGCTTGTTTCTACAAAGTTTCCAGTATGGTTATGATTATAATCAAAGAGTTTTTTTTGTTTTTTTTTTCTTTTCAGAGTTTTACAAATGTTTTTGACTGAAAATGTTCACATCCATCTAAGACCCTATGTAATACTGACAAAATGTAATACCAGAACATTTTAACCAACTCGGTAAAACTAGCAGCAATTCACTGAAGTAAAGATTTTATTAACTGGTCCAGTGTGCATAAGATCATTAATATAACCTGGAATAAATTTCTGTCTCCTGAATCAAAAACAAAACAAAGTTTTTTCTTGTGTTTCACTGGCTAGGAATTAAAAACAGATAACATTCCTTGGTCAAAAGTACTGCTTTAGCTTCATAACAATTTGGAAACCATATTCACATGTATTTTCAACATCCACAAGAGCAAGATAAAACTTTGACGAGCACAGAAAAATTTGACCAAATGCTGACATTTTCAAATTTTTCTCCAAACCTGAAACATGGATGTATCTTTTGAAGAGAGGGAAAGCTACAACACTGCTTGTTGTTGACACGGTGTGCATATTGATCATCAGGAAAGACATTATACAGGATTTAGGTCCTTAACATCTGCCTTCAGAGTATTCCTAATCAAGCAAACAATTTCTTGTGTGACCAAGACTTTGAAGGATGTTTGCAACATTATTTTAAATAAAAGCTGAGAGTTTACGATTCAATTATCAAGGAAATATATTGTAAATCCACCTTTTCTTTGTGTAAAAGAATGCTAAATCAATCAAAATGTGGGTGATTTCCTTCATTGCTGTGATGAAATGTCGACATTAGGTCAGGAAATGTCCTGGTTGATCAGCAAGAGAGGACAGAATGATCATTTGTGTATTTGGAAATAAAATAGCATTTTTCCACATGCTTGCTAAATAAGGTGTTTAAACTTTGTGTAGCATGTGCAAAATGACCATAAAAACAAATGTACCAGATTATTTTGTTAGGTTTCTAGTTTACAATGCTGGAATTAAATCACAGATTAAGAGGCAGCTTGACGGCTACAATCCAAAGTGTAGCTGTTTTCAGCCCAGTCACATCAACAGCCTGTTGGGAGCTGCAGCCTTTTTACCACCCAGACCAGTATGTTCTCTCGCTTCAGTCTTTGGGTGTTCCTTCTTCTTCCCCTGCTTAACACAAACATTTCCTCCAAATTTAAAAACTGCATATAATGAAGTAGTTTATCGTTGCACAGAGCTGCAGACATTTTGCCGTCAGCATAGTGAAGGGGTTGCCAGTTCTTTTGTGCTGTTGCCCAGCTGCTTCTCATTCTACCAGTCTGGCTAATAGAGTGTACAAACAGGATACTCAGATAATTTGGCTCATCTAGTTTACTGCACCACATCTTTATATGCCTGGATAGAGCCAGAAAACACAAGGGTGGTCTCCACATCTGGAGAGTTTGAGAAGTTAGCACAGAGTGCAGACACTAGGGCAAATGCAATAAGGATGTTTTGTCGGACATCTTTTTGTTCCTTTGGTTAATGCGTTTTGGCATTCATTTATCACCCTGTTGTATAAATGGTCTCCTATATCAGTAAATTCTAGACTGATTACACACAGAACTGCCTGTACTTTGAGTCTATTATTACACACCTGGAGTGCTTTTCCTCTTCGTGGGTCCGAGTCTTCCACTTCCTCTACCACTGTCTTCTCGCTGGCTACAGAGAGCTGGTGTCGCTGGGAGACCAGCTCCTGTTTGAACTCCTCCTGACTTTTGGTCTCCAGAAGCCTTTGCCTGAAGTCAATGTCAGAGAACATTGTGGCAAATGTCCTACCCAGTTCAACAGCCGTCTTGGTGCTTTTCTGCAAAACAGTTGTTCATAAAAAGGAATTTAGCAGATGCAGTGTGTTCTATTTACATTCACTTTTTCAATCTCACATGCTTTGCTAGAGATCATCCTTAACCTCAATTGTTTTTCAAAAATGGCTGCTCAAATCTTAGTTTGTTGTTTTCTCCAATCTACACATGGTCAAAATTATACATACAGGTTCCAAAACAAATGTACAGTTCCACTAATATACAACTTCCCCTAGCAACCTATATGTTAAGCCACACTTTTTGTAGTCATCAACAAGTTTCAAATGTAAAGCCAACCAAAGACTTGTGGGGTTAAATCTGCTCAAACAATAGTTCCAGCCTGATAAAAGAACTGTTCAAATTCATCAGTCCTGGAATCATTAAAACATTTTTGCTCAAGCTTGTTCATACAAAATTCCCAGGGATACTCAAAGTATTTGGTTTTCAGTTTTTGCTTTACCGTTCTAGGCGGTGCGAGGATCAGGATAACATAACGGGCCTCGCAGCAGTTGACTCCCCAATTCTGTGGCCTCTCCAGGCGGGTAATACAAACATGACGCCTCTGCAGGTTTCTCACATTGGAGCTATACAAAAAACAGGGACGCTTTAGCATTTAAAACTGACAAGTCTGAATGATCTGACACCACCAAAAAGAACTGGTAAAATGTAGAAATTCTGTGACCATAAACATGGTAAGAAAGCTTCATTGTTATGGCTTAACTCACAGTATGCAAAGCCAAGACTGCTGATAATGAATACCGGTTGAAGTAGCAGTCACACCCTGAATAGTCTCCATCAGAAGGTGAACTGGAGAAGCAGAATAAATGAAAAGACAAGACAATGAAGGTTTTAATCTTTATGTTGCAAGAAAATAATTGCGAAGACTTCCCTTCTTCACTCACCGTTAATATCTCTGCCTCCTGCATCTGTGAACAGTGAGTTCATCACCTCTTCTACATTACAGCTGCCATGGCCGTCCTCCACCATGTGAGCAATCATTCGCCTCAGAACCTCGTCCAGAGTGGCAGCTTTTTCGTCCAGAAGGATGCTGGCCTGAGAAAGGAAGCTGTTCAGATCTCTGTGGGCACGCACTTCCTCTTGGAAGTTCATGGGCTTTACATACTGATAGGAAGGAGAACAGAATATATGTGATTAGGAACTGCGAAAGGAAACTGGTCATCTTATGGGCCTTATACGAGAAACTGAGCTCAGGTCATTTAATTTTAACTGAGTGCTAGAAGAGATATAATTTACAGTACTTCCAAGAAATGTCACAGACTTGTTGAAGGCTGAAAACCTTTTTTACTAATCCCTTTACGTCACCCTGAATTTGTTAAAATAACTCAGGCACTATCCCTCTCACATACCCCAATTTATTTTCCACCTGGGTTTTACACAGTCACACATTTATGCTGCTGAATGCTGATATTTTTTGTGGACTCTATTTTGGTGCTTTTAATTATTTGACCCTTCTGGATTATCATTTTGTGATAGCAAAAGTTTACTGGCAAGCTGCCTTTATTATGTTAATGGCTCTTTGTT
Organism: Poecilia latipinna; assembly: GCF_001443285.1. NCBI lineage: Eukaryota > Metazoa > Chordata > Actinopteri > Cyprinodontiformes > Poeciliidae > Poecilia > Poecilia latipinna. The sequence continues at coordinate 291,516 of NW_015113431.1, read as the reverse complement.
GTGATTGTTTACCTTATATAACTTAAAAAAAAATGAGATCTTGGTCTTTCCAAGCTGTTTTGTTGTAATAAAAATTAATTATGCCCTGCTTCATATTCAAGGTTCCTGGTTTATGTATCAGTTCAGAAATTATTCACATTGAATCAATGTTGTACATGAGAGCGGATCAAAATTCTTCCAAAACAATGCAAAACACAAAAACCACTTCAGAGAGGTATTATTGCTTACGGGGTATTCTACAAGCTTTTGAATTACAAGATGTTCTGAGGTCTTTTTCAATACAGATTTTTTATTTTATTTTTGTATAAGCAATTTGTTGTGTTTTTGGAATCTTAAAGTTAGATTTAAAAAGTATGTTTTGCAGTTATTTTGAGTTTTTCAAAAAAAAAAAAAAAACAGAAATAAAATCTTACTTTTCTTGTCGTGTTTAAAAGTCCATAGCCAGGATCTCCAGCGTCTGTATAAAAAGAAGTAAATACAATGTTTAGATTTTCTCATCATATCCAAACTTTTTCTCAAATTTCCAGTTTATCTTAATGCCTCATGTAAAGCAAAATTACTCTGTAGTTTCTTAGTTGATCTGAGTTGCTAATTCCATAAATGTTGACTTTTCAAAAGAAACTTCATGTCTTCCCGAGGCACAAACCTGAAACACTGAGATGGATGTCATTTTCATAAAGATTGTCTGTAATGATGGTAGGTGAGTCCTGATCTGAATCGTCCTTCTCTCCATCCTTCAGCTCTGCGGATTAAAACATTAAAATTCAATCACAAAAACAAAGTCTCAGTCTTTGCAACACATCTCACTCTGCAGTTTCAGCTTTGTCACAAATAATTTGTTTTACAACTGAGGTAATCACATAAAAGTAGCTGTAAATGTCATTAGAGAGCCTCCGATGCTGCTGCGTTATGATCACACTGAGATAAAACTGCTTTTTGAATCAATGGGATGCTAGCCACATTAACAGCATCTCCAGTAAGGGACAATTTATTCTGCCCTTCCTCCACTTTGCCATCTGTTGACAAGAAAACAGCAAGAGGGAGAGAGAGCGAGAGACCCAATAAAAAAATCCCCCTCAAACCAGACATGCTGCAATATAACAACAGCAGCCTCTCGTAAATTCCTTCATGTATAGAAGATAAATATGGGTTTTTGATTGCGGGTTTTATGGGAGGAAGAGAAACCGCCTCAGAATTAGAAAATTAACCCTTCACAAGCACAGCTTTGTGCAATGATTATTCCTTCAACCCATCATTAACTCAGAGATCACCTGCCTTGTTTTTCACCTATTAATTAACCTTCCAGCACACAGAGAATGGACCGGCTGTGCTCAGCAGGATGTGAAATGGGCCATCAGTGAGCAAAGAGAAAGTTTGATATTAGCATAAAGAACCAATTGACGCATGTATCATCCCGCATGAAAATACCTCAAATAATATTTGATGAAATGTAGAGCACATAGAGTTCATAAGAGGGGCGGACAAGGCTGAGAAATGCAGTCTCGGTAAACATTATGTGTGGATGCAGCTACATACCCATCTCCTGGAAAACATATCCATTCTTAGACCTCCCAGTGGATGGAGCCTCTGTGGAAGTGAAAAAATAAACATGTTTACAAAGCTTCAGGCTCAGTCTCAAGCTGGCTGTCTCTTTTATTAAAGATTTTTATTGTTGTTTGTATTGTCTGGAAAGTCACCGTCCCGCACCTCAGACATGGAAAGGTTAGAATCATATGAACTTTAAGCAGAGGAGAATAATGAAAAAAGTTAATCATCCAAAAGTTGGGCAGTATGAGGACATGTCTCAAAATGTTAGAATGCATTTTCACAGTAAACTTCTTTTTTTTAACTGTGAATTGTTGTATTATTTTCTGTGAAGCATTCTTAAGAGCAGACAAGTATGTATAAATCAAAGTGCATCAATGTGACGTTTTACTGCAAACTGAACTAAAAAAAACAAAAAAACAATTAGCCTAGTCATTGCCTATTTTTGGGTGAAGTGTAAGAATAAGAAGATGTGGCTTCAGATAAAAAGTCACTGATAGAAGGATGTAAAATCCTTCAGTCTACAACTATGAAATAGATCTCAGATGGTCAAACTACATTTCACCAGTTGAAGACAAAAACTGCAGACATAAAGAGCTCAGATCATTCAGTGAACAGTAACTGAACCATCAGCCTCAGCTGAAAAATACAAAAAAGGGCTGAAGGACAACAATCTATTTTTTATAGTTTACTATGCAAAGCATGAAAACATAAGCTGGCACTTGACCAGTGACTTCCAGGCATCATTTTCTATTTTCCTTATGTTATTTTGATTGGTGGAAAAAAAATGCAACATAAATACAGTGTAATTACAATATTTTCAAGTAAATTTGTTTAATTTATCTGATTGCAGTAGGGATGGATGATCGTCTCTCTGTCAAAATCTTAAAATCACCAACAATAAGGGTGCTCTCTTGAAAAATGATAAAGTAACATGTTCACATGCCCCAGAAAAATATCAACCCTTTTCTAACTTGCACACCAGAGTAAAAATTCTCATTAAAAGGCTTACTAATTACCCATTACCATCCGAGATCACTGAATAATTTACATCCCACTGTGACAACTTGACCTTTAAATTTTCTTAAAAAGCGAGTGGTGGGTTTGGGTTAGGAAAATATTTGGGAAGCTAAGAAAACAGCAACATTCTTTCACATTTGGTTACAACAAAAACCTGACGCCAGCTGTGTGCAGTGTTTGTATGGGCGATCGTGTATCTTCAAGGTGTTCCTGCAGCTGTGCAGATGGATTTTTTTTTTTTTTTTGCCTTAGGCAGAGTTTGGCTGCAGGGGCTCCGGAGCAAGGCTATATCTCAAATCTGATTAGACAGAACATTCCCAGGCCTTCTCCACATCACAGAAGTCTGGAGACAACAGGGGACCCATGACTCTTTTGCAACAAGCAGTTTGACCCTAACTTAGCTGTGCAGATGATTTTGGAGATCTTTTAAGCCTTGTCTCAAAAGCTTTAACGTTAATGCTCTCAACGACAGATGCAGCAGAGATAGGTATTGAAATATAATGTCTTTTAAATTGTTGTGCAGACACAAGTGGGATTTGGGCTTTAAAAGAAAATATGCAGGACAACGATAATTAGAAAATCACAGTTTTATCTCCTTTACCTGCTGTTGTTTGGTCAGAAGAGAGCGCAGGAAGTAAATTAGATTGTTTCTGTTTACCTGCTGTCCTGCCAGCTTCTGCTAGTAAGTCTGCTGGGAACCTGGCCCACTAATGCAAACATGAAGCAGTCTTGGGACAGAACAGTAAGGCTGAGCTGTGACTTTTTCCACAGTGGAAAGCGGAAACCAAAACAGTCTGCTCTCTGCTCCTTTCACCTTGTTTATTAAAGGTTTCACACCACTTTCTTCTCTTGATACCAGAAGGTTTAAATTCTTATTCCCCTGTTCATGATTCTTGGCTGTTTACATAACGGATGCCAAAAATTTAAAAGTAACAGCATAGATTCATTGAGGCATCATAAATAGTTCTCAGATATTTTTGTCTATGTTGGCAAGATGGCATCACACAGTCAATGCAGTTTCATATGCATAATCACATCCCAAATGTGTTCTGCTATATTGAGCTTTGGTAACTACTACAGTTTAGCATGTTCTACTCTCTCCACTGCAATATGGATAAACTGTTGTCTTAAAAAAGATGGACATGCTCCACAAAACACACTGATGTTTGGCATGATGTTTAAATAAGCTCGGTTGGTACTCAGGAACCCAAAATGTGCCAATATCTACCTTGCTACATCATGAAGAGTCACCTGAACCATGTACACAATGGATCAAGGTTAATACTGAGATCTAAGGATGCTAACAATACACACACTGAACCAATAATTTCCCATACAGCCCTTTTGATTTGGGACTCATGTTCATCCAAGGAATATAGCATTGTTTCAAAATTGCACAAATGCAAAACTAAATTCAACCTTCTGTTGCAAAACTTTGAAAAGTGACCCCAAAACAAAGAGGACTCCTAACCCCTTGGTTTACTGTTTGGCTACATTAAACTTTCTCATCCAGCTACAGCGTAGCTGGAGAAAGAAGGCAGACCGAACTGCAACTTTTTATCCTTTTTTTTTTTTAAATAATGATAAGATAAATTCACTTTACATTGAACTTCATTGTTCATTTGAAACAAAGTCAAGCCAAATGTAACCATCACTGATACGGATACAAAAAGGCAAAAGTCAGAATCTTGCAACCTGTAGCTTTCAACAAGCGTCAAATACCATGGGAGGCTTAGTAGTACAGACATGCAGCCACAACAGTGCTGTGCATAAAGGTAATAATAATAATAATAATAATAATAATAATAATAATAATAATAATAATAATAATAATAATAATAATAATAATAATTTGTCTTATTTCTAATGACTTTTATGTCACATTTATATTTCAATGGGCACATCTAAGGTGTTCATCAAAAAGTAATGTTTGCTTTTTTGTGCATTTGATTACAACTGACAAGCTGGATTGTTTATATATCGAAACAGGTCCAAAGTATTTTGAGCATTTTTTTATTTCTAAATGTTGGCACAGTCTTATTAAAAAGCTCCAAAACAGCAGCATTGATCAATTTCAAGTGATTTTCTTGTTTTATAATCCATCCATTAACTGTAGAAACTGGTCAGTTCTGTGCAGGCTACTTTTGAGAACTATTATAACAGATTCCTTGAATAAAAAACGTCAGAAATGTCTAATAGTTTTGCTTTCTACTGAATAAAAAAAAAAAAAATCATACCTTTACTTGTTTCAGAACTGTGACTCCATACAACCTGAGGTATGTGTTGAGCTATAATTACCACCTCTGGTTAGAATAAGGAAACTTCATAATTCCCTTCACACTGAAAAAGGTTTTCCCACTTAGTCATAATCTTGAAATATATTGCACACCATGTAAGGTGTGAAAATGGAGGCGTGTTTTCTGTGCTTTTTTGTTGTCTGTTTATCAACAAGATTATGTATAAAAATTAGGACATTTGACCAGACTTAATAAAATATGAACCAGACTAAAAGGAATCACTAGACTTTCATCAATTTCTGTTTGTATAACTTCAGATCTGAGTTTCTGTAACCCTGCTAAGCTATTGAACACGACTGGATGCCTGTATTGAGGGTATTTTCTTCCCACTTTATTGTTTTATTATTCACAGACTGTTATCTGAGGCTGGAAAGTGAATGTCCTTGAGCAAAAACAAAGAAAAGAATGCTTGTTTGGTCTCTGGGCAAAAGAGAGACTGATCAAGAACTTTTGGGTTAACTTAACAAGGCCTAAAAATAACTACTTAAAATTAACCTAAATATACTGAAACCAAGCATAATTTAAAAATAAATTGACTCAAGACAGCACTCAAATTTCAGGTCCCTCTAATGTACCACGGAAAGTTTAAAATTTCACAATGTACACATTCACATGCTTTATGGCTATAAAACAAATACCAGGAAGCAGGAACTGCAGCTCATTCCACTTAAACACCTCAAAGGAAGCTGATAAGAAGAGACTAATGTGTGTTTATCTGAATCCATGAAATTGACTGCTGGACCAACTTTAATCAGTGACACATCAGATGCAGTATAACAGCTAAATAACATACCTGAATGCCTTTTTCCCCCCAAACTAGACATCAAGGGGGTTAATTTGACATGTGGCACTAATCCTTGTACGACAGACGGGTTGTAAGGAGCCATTTCTCAGTAATTACAGGGGTGACTTATAAATAGCCTTTACGTCTGATCATAAAATCAAGTAACAAAGCCTGGGACTCATATAGGCTTAATGTAAAAAACTAGATTTTTTTTCCCAAACTGAACTATTATACATACATCAATGTTAGTCTTGAAATTGTCTAAATGAGAGTTGGAATTCATTAGATTAGAACATTTTCTGCCAGTTAATCTTCCTAATCCTTGGCCAGTAAAAAAAAAAAAACTAAGCTGGTTACTACTTTAACGCTTTAAAGGAGTAGCAGAAAGACTGACATATAAATTATTTTTGTACTTTGGTCAGACTAACACAGACACATTCCAACTAAGAGTTCTTGGAGACAAACAACAAAGAAACGTATCGTCCTGTTCCAGCCGAGAGACAAAATAATTTACAGCCTGGCATTTAGAGGTGAAACAATCTGAACAAAGAGTTTGCTCAAGTGCTGCTTTATTAAGAATAAATATAAAGTCTAATAATCGAGTATTTAAAAGTTCCTTTTTTTTCTGTAGTTGTTGTAGTGCAGAAGGAAATTTAGGTCCTGCCTGTTTTTTTAAAACACTTGATGGAAGTGTCGTTTATTGCTATGATGTAAATATTGACTCATATGCCCTCCTGGCAATAAAACAGCGTTTTTGTCCTGTGTAACAACGGGGTTTCTAAATTAGGACAGAACAAGATAAAAAAGAAACAGTAAATAAGAGAAATTACAATTTCTTTGACAATTTATACCATGCATAAAGTTTTGTTTAATGAACACTAACAGCTCACTCAGACAAAAAGCTGCGTTCTGTAAACAGGCTTTCTCATACACTTGACACAGCTGGCTCAGGTTGCATTATGAAAAGACCTTCTCGCCCCGTTAAATCCCCTGTGAACTCACCAGATGGAACAAAATGGAGGACTTTTTTGGAATTCATGTTCTTCAGTCTTTCAATAAAGATGCTTTCCAAAAGTCAACCCATCATCTCTCTTCCCTTCATCCACCAGTGTTTCTTTGTTAATATTTTTCCCACACACACACACAAACACGCACACACCCACGCACACACACACACACACACACATCATGGGCTTGGACGCTGAGGTAAAGTCACCTCCCTGCACCTCCTCCAGGATCGCATGGGAGGGGAGGGCAGAGAAAAAAAGATTGAGAATGAGTAATGTTTTTTTTTTTTTTCTCTCTCCCTTTCATACTCGGCATTTCAATAACATATTTCTAAAGACTGACAGAATTTTTTTTTTATCTCTTATTTTGTAACAGTTCAGATGCCAAGTTAGGAGCCTCCTTTTAGGTCCTTACAATGAGGATTAAAACATTAGATGAGTGCTAGTATCGGGGGTGGTACACCAATAACATAACGTACTACATTTTTAACAAAATGTTGCAAATTGCTGACGTTACTAGTACGATGAGCAAATTTTTGGGAGGGTTGCCTTGCTGCTGCTGACAGAATGTCCATGCACCTGGACATTTAACCCACATTCAAAACCGATAGTAAATTCAATAAACATCAGTAGGTTTGTCAAGCTGTTAACTGTTGCCGGAAAAGTGATAAGTAAACAAACGTGGTTTGAGCAGTGTTTGCCAGCCCACCTGATTCAAAAGAAAATCAATCTTGGTAAACATCTACATTATTTAGTCAATTTTATTTTATTTTTTTTTTTTTATAGCAACATCTCATACCACCACAACAGTTCACACCGGTGAGCCACAAACTTAGATGTAGAACAATCAGCAGTCGGATTAACACATTTTCTCCATAAACAGATAATGAAGCTGCTAATATTATGCTTAGAAGGACAGTTTCTTTATCTAAAACAGTATAGAGGAACACTGCAACTCCTCAACTTAATATGGTCAATCACAGTTTTCTGAAAGCAATGTGCACAGACACAAAAAGCTACATCAAATAAACATTGTCCATAACAGCAACAAGGACTTTCACGCTTACGGAAATACACAAACAAGTGTAATTTGTTTAACACACTGCATGACTCCATCACTCTGAGTTTTCCTGTTGACGTGAGAACAGCAGATCAAGACTTATCTCTTGTTTGGGTACATGTTCATTAAGAATGACCTTCAGTGGTTGCTGCAGAAAAAATGTTACTAAAAAACATAAAGTTGCTCACTCAAGACTTTTGACACACTGGCATACTTGGAAGCAGTAGATATAACTCATTTGTCAACTCTGAAAACAGTGTAGAAACATGAAGTGTTCCTCACAAATGTTCTGATCTCAAACTGACCAATAATATGAAGCCATGGCTTTATCTACGTCTTACACAGTCTTGCCAAAGCATTCGCCGCCCTTGAACTTTTTTCACATTTTGTTAGATTGCAACCAGAAATTTTTGTGTATTTTTTGAGGATGGAATGTAAGAATTTTGAAAGAAAATTAAAACTATACATGTTTTTTTTTAACATTAAAAAAAAAACATGAAATGAAAAGTGAGAAATACATATGTATGAAATCCCTTTCTTTCTGACATCCCTAAATGCAGAGGTAACCTCGAGGCCATTTGTGTGTAGTCATTGCAAATACAGCTGTCCTCTTCTCTGAAGGCCTTTACTAAATGAACATCGATGTTTGAGATTCTAAAAATGACAAATGTTATTTATTCTGATTTCTGTGTTGGCTCCATGCTGCATCCAGATCACTAGCCCCATCAGTCGATAGCAACTGTTACAGCATTATAGAGTTACAACACAATGCAATTTAGGTTAGCATTCAATGTAGTGCCAAAGTGGCTTAAAAAGGATCCAATAAAATATACATATATATTCTCTGAAAACACTCTTGATAAAAATTGATAAATGAAATAAAAATGAGATCTAAAAAGCACAAAAATTGTGAAAGAGACAAAGTTGGAAAGGAAAAGTAATAGTACTTGATCAATGAAACTAACTCAAAGAATTCCATAAAAAAGAAATGTTCAGATTAATCTGAGGGAACAAAGTGGTGTAAAAAGAGAACTGGGCTCAGTGTTGTTTTGGCAAAGTCTAACTATCTTATAAACACAAAATAGCCGTTAGCCTTGCAGAAATGAATAGTTTTCAGCAGGAAAAACAAAATCACATTAAACAAGAATAAATGAAAGCCAACCCTGACATTCCTGATTACCAGACAAACTCCATCTCACAGCCATTGCTCTGCAACAAGTTACAACCCTTATAAAAACTTTACAGGTTGGTCGTAACAACACCAAAGGTAGTTGTGGAGAACACCTTAGGTAATCAGTAAAGTTTTTATTTCATGCAGGGCAGCTTGAGATTTATTGTGGTGGTGGATGCAAACAGAACCAAAGAATCCTGTTTAGTTGATCACATGGTGGTGGCAGGTGCAGGAGATCAGAACGATGAGCAAAACAATGTGCTTGTCAGATTCATGACTAAACAAACATAAATAATTGAAATAAAAGTGGGCGTGAGTCTGCTTTATGCCACAAGATGGCAGCAGAGTCTGTTCTGAGGTGGCAAAGAATCCGCTACCCTTATGTAATACAAACAGCAAAGTATGTCTGAAGAGAACATGCTATCTCATTTTTAATTCCTAAACCTTTTACTGTGCAAACTTTCAGTTTTGGGTGACCTTGAAAATGGTCTTGAGAGAGATTAATCATAAACTAACCATCAAAGTGCCACATACTAAATATGTCTTTGAAAAAAAAAAAAATGCACTTAAAACCTCAGAACCCCTCAGATAACCATTTTAATTGTTGTTATTTTGATTGTTGGTTGGGGGGGGGGTTGCATTTGGAGTTCAAAGTTTCAAGACTAATTGGTGTCATGCAGTGCATACATCCACATAGACAGGGCAGTGCAGAGACCACTAAAGAGGCAGGTGCTCAACAACAAAAAAAGGGCACATCTTACCGCATTTTAGGACAGAATATTAACAAANTATATACACACACACATATATATATATATAAAAAAAAAAAATTCCCCTCTCACCCTCCACAGGTGGTCTCTCTCTCTCTCTCTCTCTCTCTCTCTCTCTCTCTCTCTCTCTTTCTTTCATCCTCTGAGCTCGGGTCCTCTACCAGAGGCCTGGGAGCTTGAGGGTTCTGCGCAGTATCTTGGCTTAGCATAGTACTGCACATTTCTGGACTGAGATGTCTGATGTTGTTCCTGGGATCTGTTTTAGTCACTGCTCCAGTTTGGGGGTGACTGCCCCGAGGGCCCCGATGACCACAGGCACCACTGTGGTCTTCACCTTCCAGGCCTTCTCCAGTTCCTCTCTGAGGCCCTGGTATTTCTCCAGTTTCTCGTACTCCTTCACCCACACACACATATGACAAAATGGTGATAAAAAAAATATGATTCCTCCACTTCAGTGACACCTGACAGAAAAACATGGTCATATTGGTTGCTGAATGTGTTTTGCAACACTTGATTTACAAACACAGCTGCTCACACACACGTGCTCCTGTAGTTGTGTGGCACATAGGACTGAGTGGGCATGTCCCGACACGTGTGGCAGGCAGTCCAAGTTCGTAAGCTCTTGTTTCCAAAAGTTCGGAATCAAAGCTTCCAACAAAAGTTTGTTGGAAGCTTTCTGCTGGAACCGTCCTTTGAAAGCTTCCAAAGCTTTCAACAAGCTCTTTTTATTTTGTTTGAGTGATGCAATTGCACCATCTGTTGTTGTAAATGTACAATGACAAGACAAGCAACCACACACGCATACCTCAAATCACTTTGGAGAGACAGTTAAACTAAAAGTCGTGTTTTGGGAGGCAGAGTACCTGGAGACTAGCCATGCATCACTGGGAGAACATGCAATGCACTCAGGACCTTCTTGCTGCAAGGTAACAGTGCTACCAACTGTGTCACCCTGAGAACTGTTTCACGAAACTGGGATTACAAAATCCAGCATAAGGGATAAATCCAGGTTTAACATAGCATCATCAGTTCATCCTGCTTTTGTCCATTTCACAAAGACCAAACCTGGTCTTTGTGACCAGGTTTGGTCAGGAGGTGCAGCTATGTTGAGCCAGGATGAAGTAATTCAGGTGAATGCATGTAAACAGATTTCTTCAGCATGAGATCAATCACAGATCCTCTGATTCTACAGTAGATAAACTGTGTACGCCGTACCTCACACCATACAAACATCTTTTGATAAAGGATATACGGGTTTGCAGTTACGTACTTTATACAAAAGAAGTTAAACTACTATAATAACAAATAGCCCAAAAAAATGAAAGCCCAAAATATACATTTCCAAACTGTTCTTAACTAAAAGAACATTATAATTATGCCTGTCATGTTTTCAAATAAGGAACTTTAAGCTAATGAATGAAGTCAAGTAAAGTGGAAGTCAAGATTGTAATGTATGAATCTGACAGTGAATTTGTTCATGTTACTTTCTTTTGCTCCACATTTTGTTATACAAACAAAAGGTCAAAATCAAATATAGGAACATTTTGCGTTATCTGGGAAGTATGTGGATAAAATGTTGACTATGATGTGAAAACGTATGCTAATACTTTATTAATACTTGTAGTAATATAAGAATTCCCGGGCTCTGACCCAAGACTCCTGGTGCTCCTGGTTATTGTTCTGAAGTGACAAAGGCTGCTTAGTTATATTTATTTATCAAAACTCTTATGAGTTTTAAAAAAGGCTGGAAAAAGACTGGCAGGTACAAAGAAGCATGGCCATTCAGGTTTTTATAAGATAACATTTTAAAATTAATTCAGTACTGCACAGGGAGTCAATGAAGAGAGACCATAACAGGAGAGATGAGTTTGTTCTGTCAGGAAAGTGACCCTTAGACTGGCTTGCAGTTTCTCTGCTGGAACCGTCCTCTAAATGTCCATGTGGCTTTCTACACTGGCCGTTGTCTCTGCTACTGATGCAAAAAGGCAACGATGCTGGAACTTTGTCAATGTTAATATCAATTTATTTATAAAGCACTTTAAAAACAGCTATTCACTGCACCAAAGTGAATACCTATTCACTTTTTTTGTCTTATAACAATTATTTTGTTGTCTCGTAACAACAAAATAAAACTGTTCATAAAAACATGGGAATTGTTAGTGAAACAAAATGAAATTTGACTGTGATTGTGTATTTTTAGGGGTCAGGTTTAGAGAAGACCAATAATATTCTATCTCTCAAGTGTTTTTGAGACACCTTGTGTGATTGTGTGAAATACTGGTGGAGTATCGAGGGAGAAGAGATAAGGTCTCCGTTCACACTTTTACGAGACCTTCAGGTGAGCTGCTAAAAAAAAATAAAGGTTTCTATAGGAGGAACCTTGAAATGTATTTGATAAAGAGGGTCCAGCATGAATGCATATTGACTAAGAACTTGCTTTGATAATGAACCTGCAGCTCTCTAACAGAAACCCAGGTTGATATACTGACGACATGCATCATGGACGCCTCTGTTTCTCAATGCCCTGTCTTTGTAATCAAGAACAAACAGACAGAATAATCCTATTTGAGGTTGTTTAGCCTCACACAGCTGTGCCCTTCACCTGAGGGACAGGCCAGGGGGTGGAGGGAAGGGTTACTACATAATGTGTCATTCTGAATCCAATTTATGTAAAGTATAACAGCACAAAACACGCACACACACACACACACACACACACACACACACACACACACACACACCCTTCTGATGACATAGGAAGAGTTTCTTCTTTTGAAGTTGCCTGTTTGCTTTTTATGCTACCTTTAGGATAACTTCTGACTTCTGTGACATAGGCAGAGGTTACTATAATTCAGCCTGAAGGCAGAAGTGGGAAGACGTATATGGTAGTTAATAAAGATGATCCATGTTGTAAATTTACATAAGTTTAATCTGATTTGTTTTGTCTAACATGACAACGAGAACATGAGAGGCTGTAGCTCGCAGAATGAACACAGGTTGAAACATCTCGCAGATGGTCAGGAGCATGGAAACCTCTGTCTCTTCATCAAACCTTTCACTACATATTCTGTTGCTTTCTGATGGTGGGAATGATAAGTGGTAGATTAGAAACTAAACCTGCCTGGACAATATAGTGTGTTGACATCTGTTTTGTCAATACAATATCCATCCATCCATCCATCCATCCATCCATCTTCTGTACACCCTTGTCCCGAGTGGGGTCGGGAGGGGTGCTGGTGCCCATCTCCAGCAAACGTTTCGGGCGAGAGGCGGAGAACACCCTGGACAAGTTGCCAGTCCATCACAGTCAACACAATATTTTTCTGGTATTTCTAAAAGTCCAGGAACTGAGAACAGGACTCCAACTCCCGTTTTGTAGTTTATAGAGGTTCCAGATCTCAACAGCTGTGTTGAGGTCTGCAACCTCTGTATATGGAGCACCCTCTCTAACCACTTAGCCATGCAATTCTTCAATCTCAATGTAATGTCATGGATTCATATATCTTCAAATCTTCTCTGGGAAAAGAACAAATTTGTTTTTTTAGAATATAAACTTGTTCAGAGATGACTTGTAACAAAGAGAACTTTGAGAAAGTGGTGACAGGAAGCAGAAGAAGTCTGGCAGGTTTGTTATGAGCCTACAGACTGGACTTCTCTTTGCCAGCCACATTGAGACTGAATGTGTGATATTGGTGGAGGCCTCAACAATTGCCTGGATCAGCGATGACCTGACAAACAGACCACAGTCTGTGAGACTCAAGAGTCAAGCATCTAGTCATGTGGTCAGCACCTCAGGAGCCCCAGAGGCAGTGATGGCATAGTTACTTTGAAAAAGTAACTTTAATCGGATTACTGACTACTCCCTGAAAAACTAACTTAGTTCGATTACTGACTACTTGATTTGGAAAGTAACTAAGTCACATTAAAAGTAACTTTTTTAGTTACTTTCAGCAGCTGCTGACCACAACGTTCCACCACCTGTGAAAATTACATTGATCTTTGCCAATACTTAATTGCAAGTTATTTTATAATGGTAACATCAACAATGTGTCTCCACTTATAAAGTTGAACTGAAGAGGAGATTGTTTAATGGTTACAACAGTACAAAAAAGCTTGTAATTTGTGTGTTCCACTATTGTCTGGAAAACTTTAAGAAGGATTTTAAAGGCCTCATCTCCCTGCCCAGGCCTCCAGGTTCTGCGTTTCGGCCCTGCATGTGTTGTCAGGGCGCAGCGCACAGAGCTCCTGCTGCCGCTCCACAACTATGCACAGATTTGTGACACTTATTTTAATATTAATTATTATAATGGCATTTAGTTGTACAACTTTACGAACACGTTCATTCGTGGCTGTTTTCACGTTTATTGCGCTGTTCATATTAGTCTCGATGTTTGCAGTTTTCTGGAGCGCAAAGCGAAGCTCGACGTCAGTCTCAGCAAACATATTAACTTGACATTAACAAAGACACAGCGGAACGGATCATCCGGAAAATGATGGAAAGGGAGAGTCTGACGTAAACGACCTGGATGACAGACAATTTCTGGGATTTATTATGAGTCTTGGCTTTTTTCCAAGCCCAAATGAGTACCTTCACGTTCAAAAACGAGCCCCAAAAAGCGCAACCCACGACTCATTAAATTTGCAAGCGACTTTAGAAACAAAATAAGCCCAAAGCCGCTTATAATAATCGGACTTGGCGACAGAAACTCAAAATAGTTCCTGTTTTTCCAGCAACGAAATGCACATCTCTCTCCTCCCTCCATTGTTTACATTTCTATGCTGCTGATACTGTCACATTGAAATGGTGGTCGCTCCCCAAGATGCGTAGAGGAAATAACATTAAATTACAAAAGAAAATAGTAACGCACAGTAACGCAAAGTGATTTTGTTAAGTAACTGTAGTCTGACTACTGGATTTGAAATAGAAACGCGTTAGATTACTCGTTACTGAAAAAAGTGGTCTGACGTCAGAACCGCGTTACTTTGTAATGCGTTTCTGACATCACTGCCCACAGGGGACTCTCATCAGAACCAGAGACTTGAAAAGGCTCAATAGCTTGATAGAGAGGACATCACCATATACGACTCTGAGAAAACTCAAAAGATAAAAACGTATTCTTCTGTCTATGAACATGTCCTGTTGTGTTAGATGGGAAAAAAATAAAGCTATCTACAAGGAATAATTATACATCTGTTATTCTTATTTTTAACTGGAATATGAATAAGTTGGAGATTGTGCCAATATGAGACTCAGGGCTGTGCAGAGACCACTAAAGGGGCAGGTGCTCAACAACAAAAAAGGGCACATCTTACCACATTCTAGGACAGAATATTAACAAAGCCACACAGCTTTCAGAGTTTAATAAACAATGATAAATTACAAAATTGTGAGATATACAATCAAAGCTAACAAACATCTCTATATAGAGCATAACACTATGTATATGTAAGATATTTTATTAATAATTTCTTTCTGCAGGTCTATTTTGTTATAGGAAAGTATTGCAATATTCAAACCCACAATTTAGCAAGATATCAGCTGGTGGTCTAGCTCTGATTTACATATTTTGTCTTTACAGAATTACACTATTAAAAATATAAACAAGGGCACAATGCAACCTTTTAGTGGACTGTAATCTATAAAAAAGCTGTTTGTTTGCTACACTTGCAGTGGAGATGAAGATGGTCCATTCAGGAAAGCAGAGCTGCAACAAACTTTAAGGTGGAACTGCAGAAAAAAACAAAAGCAAAAATTGAATTGTTAATGCATGTCCCTATGGGAAAAGCCTACCTAGTTTTGCTTAAAACTTTTTTAAACATTTAAATCACACATTTGTCTCAGGAAGTGAAATTTTTTGCAAAACAAACTTATTTGTGCATGTCAGAAATATTTTCTTGATATTCAAAGTTTTTGTTTGACTCAAAGTTTTGCTTGTGATTCTCACATGATGTCATGGGCAGGACCCAAAATCGCAACAAAAGATTTCTGATGTGTGCAAATAAAAGTTTATGTTTGGCAAATAACTTTTTAAGTTCACAAGACAAAAATTAGTTATTTAATTAAAAAAAATAAACAAAACAATTTGTTTTTAAAAAAGTAATCATTACAATTCCAAAAGTTTTGATTACAATTTTATTTTACTTAACTGAGGTTAGTTTATTTTTTCCCATTGAATAATTGGGGAAAAATTTAACTACATACTCTGCGAACCAGACCCTAAACTGAAAGTCTGGGTTGAGTTTTTTCCCCTTCATTAATGGCATACATTATTTCTATCATGGTAATTCAGGGTGAGTTATTTTTAATTCTAAATGAATATCCTTGTTTGACTTTTATTTAAGTGCTATTTTCTTTCAAGACACATTTACCTAACGCCAGAATAAATGCAATGTACATTATGCAGCAAAGGAAATTAGAAGATCAGACATTTATCTATGACGGAGATGATAAGTTTTGGACGGGCGATGTGCCTCGTACACAGGGAAGAAGCTTTTTAGTTATCTAGCTTTGCTAGCAATGTCGTAGCTAGCAGCTAGCTAATAGCACAACAACAGCAGCCTAATATCTGTATGATAAAAATACTGAATCTATAGATAAGAACAGTTTTTCCTCACCTGTCTCCTCCCGCTCAATAGATCTTCAGAGAAAGGCAGATGCAGAGGCCTGTCAGTGTCTGTTGTATTTCATTGCCTCTCTGCTTAAACCGCGCCTCCGAGCTGAAGCAGAAACGATACTTCAACGTTTTCCGTCATCTGACAAGAAGCAAGTCACTCCACTTTATTCACCAAAAACGTTTTTTTTATATATATATAATTCACCAAAAACTGTTCTGTAATCTGGAACATTCGCTACATTGAGCTCCAGTTAGCCGCCTTATCTCACTGCGCGAGAGGTAACTGCATCATGCGTCACGGGCAAAAGGTCAAAGGTAACAAGGTGACCGGCTTATTATGATGTACAAAAAACAAACAAAAAAGCAAATAATTTTAGTACATGTTTTTATGTGTCAGAAGAGGGCTTAGGAAATAATAATACCAAAAAAAAAAAAAAAAAATTGACCAAAAGGGCACTTGGGGGGATTGACGTAACAGGGGCAAGGAGCAAAAAGGGCAGGTGCTCAAGCATCCTCAGCTCCCCCCTCTGCACGTGCCTGATGAGACTTATTAAAAATCCACAACAGAGCAATATATTCCATTTAACCTCGACTTGATCTACTGTATTTTTTTTATTATGTGCAGAGTTTCAAGCATCACACCTGAAGTTTTCAAAATGAGACAAAGGTGACAGCAAGTCACTAGAAAATCCTGGTGTTTCTGAGAATCTAGATGACCTACTGAGTCTAACATGGAACTATCCAAATGAACTTTCAGAGAAACCTTCCTTTACTTCACCTCAAACATTTTGTGTATACACTGAATGTGGTGCAGCTGCAGTTTGCACAGCTGAGGTGCTATGGAGTCCTGCCAGGTTTTAGTCTGCACATGCTCAGTAGTAACACAATAATACATCTCTCTCAGACACACAAAGATAGATTTTTGCTTCGAAAACTATTATTTTTGACTTGTGACCTGTAGACTCACGACAAGACCTAAACCTGACTAACCCTGACCTCAAAAAACTTTATCCCAATGAATATCTTTCAAATCTGTGTATAGAATAGAAACATTTTTTCAAGATAAAATAGACATATTTTATCTAATCTTATCTTGACGAGTATCTGTAATTGTTATTATTAACATCTGATCTACAAACCTGGCTTTATTGATCAGAGAGAAAAAGACTTTGGGTAGCATCTGAGTTTATTGATGCATATTAAAAGACTCATTGGATTATGACATAGTACAAATTTTGAAGAAATAGACTTATTATTGATCTCTGCACAAATTTGCTCTGGTGAGTTCAAAAGGTTCAGGGTGGGTAAGCCAGACAGAAAAGTCAAACCTCAACATTCTCCTAACAGGTTAGACATTATGTGGAAATATTATATAGCTCTTGAAACATTTATAAAAATCACCATAGAGGAGTACAAGACATTTTGAGGGCATTTTCACTACCCTTCAGTTATGGCTTTAAGGTTCTTCATGTCAGAGCACTGTTTGCACATCTCGGTGTTTTGATGTTGCCAATAATTCCTTTTTCAAAACAGCTGTGTTTTCTTAATTGCCAGAGGGAAAAAAATATGATTGCACAATCCTGGTCTGTAGAACTGGACTTTGGGACTGTTTAGACCAGTGGTCCCCAATCCCCGGTCCACGGACCGGTACAGGTCCGTGAACCAATTGGTACCGGGCCGCGCAAGAAATAATTAAATATTTCCGTTTTATGTATTATTTGAGCCTGGAGGATCTTTTATTTTGAAAATCCTTTAACCGGATTCTCTCAGTTACTTGTGCGCCAACACTGAGCCCACAAGCAGCAAAATGATTAAGAAACAGATCAGATGTCTTTGGAAAGTTTCTTTGCAAAGGGGAAAAGGACCAGAGAAGAGACAGGAGAATGGATTTATCCCGGACCAGTAGGAGTCCCACATTACAAACCCGCTCTGCGTAAACATGCGGCGACCAGCTCGCTAATGAGGCAATGAAGCTTCAAACTGCTTCACCACGTAGAGACCAAGCACGCTGTGCTCAAGCAACACACCTTGGG
>NW_015113431.1:263804-271391 GCF_001443285.1 Poecilia latipinna | reverse complement strand
GTAACAAGGTCATCGGAGGGCTTATTATGTTGTACAAAAAAGAAACAAAAAAGGCAAATAATTTTAGTGCATGTTTTTATGTGTCAGAAGAGGACTTAGGAAATAATAATACAAAAAAAAAAAAAATGACCAAAAGGGCACTTGGGGGCAAGAAGCAAGAAGGGCAGGTACTCAAGCACCCCAGCTCCCCCCTCTGCACGTGCCTGTCATATAGAAATCTTTGAAGAGAGCAAAAAAGTCTATTTTGTTCTATAGAAAGAACATGCTTATGGATTAACAATTACTGAATGTTTATTTTATAAACAACTTTACATACATGTGTATTTACATATTTACTCAATTATGCTTTAAACCATATTCATTGGGTCAAATGTAGTGAGTATCCTTTCTCAAGGTTTTTGCAACAGTTTGTTACAATTTTGGCCTGTTCCTCCACAACTGGATTTAGTGAGTCAAATTTGTAGCCAACTTGCCAACACATACTTTAAACTCTGAACATATATGGGACTGAGATCAGGGCTTTATAATGGTACTTTGTTGTTCTAAAGCCAATTTGTAAACTATTTGGCAATATTCTAGACCCATTTGAGTCCAAACTTAAATTCCTGGCTGAGATCTTGCACTTGTATTGTCCAAAATATTTTATTATGATGTTGTGTAAAAGTCTGTCCTGCAGCAATATGATGCTACCACCCCCATACTTCACAGGTGTTGTCAGGCTTCTTCCTTTGTCCTTCAGTTGTACCGATGCTAATTATGGCCAGACATTTTTAGTTACAAGCCGCAGCAGTCCACAGGACATATCTTCAAAATGTAAGGTCTTTGCCCCTGAGTGCATTATCAAACCGTAAGCTGTCTGTTATGTTTGTGGCTTCTTCATCACTTTTAGCCCTGGTAGATAAAGGGCTCAACTGACTGTGAGCCCAGTTGCTTTGCTGCTAAAATGTTCTATAAAAATAAACATGACTTGACTTAATTGGTGACGTAAAAAGCCAATGCATTACCATCTGGACTGTAACCAGTCATGTAAGCTCAGTGTGTGTATTCTTCTGAATTTCACTAAAAGTAATGAAAAAATATTAAGAAATACATCGCTCTTATTTTTTCGATCTAATGAAGAATATCTCTGTAATACTGTCAGATCCAATACAGGAAATGTTTAGTCATTATGTTTGGGTTATGTCTGTTTTTCATGTGTGTGTTAATATGAACTGTATGTAGTCAGTTAGTCTCTATCAACTGTGAAACATTAATGAAGGCAAAACTCCACAAGCACCTGAAGGCATAAACTGGATCAAACACTCTTGTAAACCTCCGAGAGGCTTCCTTTGTATTTATACAAATGAATAAATACAAAGGAAAATAAATAAAAAAAAACTTCCTGCATATTTCAGATAAAATCTATAAACGGTGAGAAACAGCAGACAAGACATTAAGCAGTGAATCATGTATAAGAGCAACTGCAGTAATTTCTGACAGGAAACTATAAATGTGTAACCAGTTGAATGTCAGATCTTACAGTGATCCTTATTGCAGTCAAACATTAAATATGAACACACGTGTGGACAAACTGTGCTTGCTGACTTTCCATATGAGAGGTCAGTCAATTTTACCCTCTGTTGATTCTGAGCCTCACAGAGAGAACACTGCAGCTCATGTACATCATGAACTGAGATTGTAAAGCTATGCTATGGATTAATAAATATCATGTTTAGCCTACCTGATATTCCACTGTTATGTAACTTTAAGCTTTAAGGATTCAAATGGATACATCATTGGAATAATGGGCCGAATTGTTTAAAGAAGCATCAAGTATATTTGTGGAATTTATACTTATTAACACAGTTTCCTCCTAGTTGGAAACACAATAATTAATTGTGTATCTGAGAATGAGTTCATAACTACTGCAGAATGGTCACCATGTCAAGCTTTTTATATGAAATAAAACAACCTTACCTTCGGCATAGCGATTTACTGTGACTCCTGGCATCTCCTCTACTTCCTTTTTGTTCTTCATCAGGCACTTTTTTTTAAATTTTCAGTTCAAGCAAGAAGTGAGAGAGGATATTTAAGAAGGAGATGGAAATTCAAAATTCTTCTCCTGTAAGAGCTGCAGCAGGAGTGGACTCCCAGACAGACATCCAGGTGAATGGGAACCGGGTCACTGCAAATGAGTAACACTTTAATGTATTTCCTGCCAATCACAGACGCTCTGACTTTCACAGATTAAAGTAATAAAGACGTTTAAGATGGGTTTTGGGCAAAGCAGAATCATAGAGATGTAGGTGGGGGGGTGCAGGAAAAAGATGAGTAAACTATTTTTAGCACATGCTGGCCACCATTGATGTTTGATTTTATTGTTTTTTTTGTCTTGTTGACATATATGAATACTTTCTGCATTTACTTATGAGTTCAACCTCTCTGCTTTTTACACATTCTTTCTGATAGAGAGCTTCTGTTTTTAATCAAATTAGTCACTTTAACAATAACTGCAATGCAAACAAATTTAGAGTACTTTCAATATTTTGAGTTAAATGCAGAACATTGTTGCAACATTGTGCATTTTTTTTCATTTGTTTATGTTTACCTTCATATTATATTGCCATGAGAGTTTTGACTTGTTAAAAAAGCATCCAAAGATATTATTTCTCAAACAAGGTCTTACTTAAGATCCTTTAAAAATGTATTTTTTTTAATTGTTTGTATAATTCATTTCTTTTTTTTTTTTGTATTTAATCCGAATTTTATTTGCATGACTTGTTTTTGTAAAGGATTTTGTGATTTTTACCAATGTAAGAAAATGCAATATATTTGTTTCCTCACTTAAATATATGCTTTAAAACTAAAGCAAACAAAAGTACAGTTCCTGAAAATCAGCACTTTTTCACTACTGGTATGAGCCACACCCAAAAACAATGAAATCTAAATTTAGAGCAATCATCTACGTCTTTGTGTAATCTGTCACTGATTATGTCAGCTTTCAAAGACAAACACCACATGTTCAACACACATGCTACACGTCTCTCCTTCCACTCCTGCTTTCTTGTAAAGGTTTGTGTAGAGATGTAGATTATAGAGAACTTTATCTCACTGATGACTAATCTTTTTTTTTCAAACACTATTTTAATTAGTCTTTTTAATATTCTCACTTCTACATTGGAGTATAGAACCAGAGTTTTCCAGATGAGCCAAAAAAGTATTTGCTACATGGCCACTGCTCTGAGAAAGAATTACCCACCTAAATACTTTAGATCATTTACTTCATTTAATATCAAGAAAAACTTGAGTAAATACAAACCAGAATTGTTAAAACGCCTCTTTTCTCTCATCATTTTGCAGAATATTTATGCAAAAGTCTCAGGAGTTAAGATGTTATTTTTGGGAAATGTAAGCTGTGCCTCTGTGTCTTCTTTGGCCAACAGGAATTTTGGCTTTGGAACTCTTTTATGGACGATATATTTTCCCAGTCTCTTATTGTTCAGACATGAACACTTAACAATGACTTTCAGTAAATGTGTAGTCTATTCTAGAATGTCTGTAGATCAGGGAATTGTGCATGTACTTCTGAAAACTTTTCATCTACTCTATGTTGTTTAAACTAGTTCTTTTTGAATGATTTCCTCTTTCTGCAGGTTTGGCAATAGCATCTCTTTGACCTGAGCTTTTCAAAAAGCCTGGTTAACCCACCGTCAGTTAAAAGTTAACAAGGAGGAGGATTGTTTTTTAGCATATGAAATCCTTTATTTATACAGGAAAAATCTCTTGAGACTCATTGTCTCATTTAGAAGAGCAACCTGTTACATACATCACAAAAACATGAAAATGATAATGCAATCTGTTAAACACTTCTAAAAGCCAAGGTTGATGTGGATAGCTTTTTCCTCTTAAAATAGGGTTTTGGTATTTACTCAGGTTATTTTATTTTATTGCTTTTGATTATTTGTTTGATGATGTCAAAACTGGATTAGGGTTGCATTATCCAAAAAATAAAAAAGAAATGAAAGAAATCTGACAGGGTGCAAATATTTTCCTCGATGATCTGTTTCAGTCCGTCCGTCCAACAGATGCTTAACTTGCATGTTGTAATTCCATTTGATGTGGAGAAGCGGTGACTGTACTTTGAGCTTTCCCAGATGAAAGGGCTCATCATCGTATTTCTGAGCGTAAGCACAGCCTGCACACAGCAGGACCTCAGTTCACCACTGATACCTGGCATCTTTTGACCTTCTTCAATGCTGTATCTTATAACGTTCCACATGAGGGTTAAAATGAAGGTAGATCAGTGAATAGGAAAGTGAGGTTTTGGATCAGTTCTTTCTTTACCAAGTCAGACCTGAGCAGTGCCCACGATACTGCGGACATGGCTTGATCCGTCTATCAACTTCACACACCACATGTTAATTACTCTTGAAAAGAAACCAGGATATTTAAACTCCTAGAGCCAAAGTCTAATGTGTCCCCTGAGAAAGAAATACGCCCAAATTTGGTTGAGATCCTTGGCCTCCGACATGGAGGGGGTGACTCCTATACCAACTGCTTCTCACTTGGCTGAGCACTCTGATGGTCATGGGTTAAGATACAAGCAGAATCATTTTGTCAGCAAAATACAAATGCTTTTACACCAGACACCCTTTATTTTTGAGATCTTGTCCTTGAACGCTACAAACAGCAGTGACAAAGGTCAGCCCAGCGGGAGTCCATCCTGCTTTGGGAACAAGATTGACTTTACTCAGATAATGTGGACACAGACCTGGTTTTGGTTTTCGAAGGATCTGATTGTCTACAAGGTTGGTTTATTAATAGAAATATAATAATAGAAATATTATAGAAAATAATAGAAAATGTTAATCTGATGAAAATGACTTGGATCATATGTGAAGCAAGGGAAACTAAAATATCATCTCAATTTCACACCATTACTGTTTAATCTTAATTGAAGAAAATTGCAATCCATATGTGATGTAGTGAAGGAATGCATCTCCGCAATCTATCCTTTCTACTACATGACTTTGTTTTGGTTTACCTTTCTGGGGCCTCCCTCACTTTTTACTCAGTGTTGACCTCTTTTTTCTGTAGGAAGGCTTTTATTATATTTATTAAGCTCTAATTATTCACTTTGTCAATATTTTGTTAGTGAATAGTCACATAGTTATTAACTAGCAATCAGCAGTGGTTTAAAGTGCATCGCTTGAAGTGTTATGTACACACGCTAAATATCTTTTTAATGTGTTTGGCTTCAGCAGGATGAGGATTCTTTTAAACGAGGCAAACTGCTGCAAAGGGTTCATGCAGGTGCTTTGGGGTTAATGAGCAACATTTAGGTAATAAGTGACTCTGTGTTTTGGTGACCCTGCTGGAGATGTTACTTCTCTTTGTCTAGCAGTTAAGTCTGAACACGATAATAAACCACGGTGAGCCTGAGAGGTGAAACAGGAGCTTCAAAAACAGGGATAATAACTCAGATGGGGGGCTTATTTTCTGCTTGAGTGGACCTGAGGCACTCAGGCAGCACTAATAAGGGGTGAGGGAGGACTTGGATCAAGGTAGCTTAATGCTGCAGTGTACTGTTATGCTGCACAAGGGGCATATGAAATCCTGCCAGTTTTAGGATGATATTTATAGAACATCAACTTCTTTCACTGTGGCTCTTTCAGAAGCGGTTCTGGGACCAATCTTTCATCTCTAAAGCAGTGTTAAAAATCTGATTAGCTTTACTGAGGAAGTCATTTCAGTTAGTAAAAATCTCTGATTATGATTTTTTTAAAAAGTATGAGAAAGAAGAAGCATATATGTCATATCATTTTCTTTTGTTTGACAATAGAATGAAAACCTTTTCAACATATGCTGCATGGCATACTCTTTAGTTTTATGTTTCAAATGTCTGAAAATAATGAATCAATACGTATTAATTGTCACATCTTGACTTTATGTATCCCTGTAACCTAAAAACTAAAAATTAGACACAATTTTCTAATGGTCTGAGAGAAACTTTAAGTATAATATATAATTTTTGGCCTTCCATATATTGTATATTACAGTGTTGTTGCCATGACAGCAGAAAGAGACAAGTTGTGCAAGTTGTTTTCATAAAAAACAAACAAAACAAAAAACCCTGAATGTCTGAGCTCCTTTACATAGAGAAGCATCAGAAGGATCGGAGAAGACAATGAATCACCAGAAGTGCACTTACAACAGTCATGTCAGTGACACTGATGTGGATGTTCTGAGAAACTAAGTGTGAAGGATGTGTTTTAAAGACATTTTTACAGCTCACCGACAACATTAGGGGGCAGTATAACACTGGATCAGTTTCCTGCAGCAACCATGCTGTACTTCCTCTTGTTCTTTATATTTGTCACTGTTGGATTGTAAATGAAAAAGAGAAAACACAAGTAGAATAATAAAATGAAAACTTACATAAGCCTGCAAGCATGTTGTTGCAATCAGCAAAACATATATTTTTTGGACAGAGTCCCTTACCATGAATGTGATGAAAATGAAATGTGGTTATTCAGGAACTTAGCTTATTGGCAGGGACTGTGTATTCTTAGGTAATAGTTCTTTTCACATTTGTTTTTAATTTTTCACATTCCTAAAATAACAAGCTTTTTTTTTTTTTTAGTTTAACTAAAAGATCTTCCAAGAAATAACATTTACATAAACATTCACTGCCTTTGCCAATCTAGCTCAAAATTAAGCTGTTTCCACTGATTGTACTTGAGATCTTTATAGCAACTGAATTGAGTCCACCTGTGAGAAATTCTGTTTATTGGACTTGATTTGGAAAGACACACACCTTTCTATAAAATGTCTCTCAGTTCATGAGAAACCCAATGCTCTGCTCTGATGTGTGGAGGAAACCAGGGCAGGGCTCGTCATCCCCTGGAGAATGGTGGCAGCATTGTCCTATGGAAATGTTTTGCAGCAGGAACTAGTCAGGACCATCCAGACACATCCTGAATAAGAACCTGCTTCAAAGTGCTCTTGACCCCAGACTGAGGCAACGGTTCATGGACAAGATCTTAAAAGAGTGGCTTTAGAACCGTCCTGTGAATGTCAGAGTCCAGACTTGAATCTGACTCAACATCTCTGGAAAGATCTGAAAATGACTGATGGATGTCTGTAATCCCAGCGTGACGGAGCTTGATTCAAACTGCCTAAAGGTGGGTGTGCTAGGCTTCTGTCAAGTTGTTTATTTATTTAATAGTTATTTAACCAGGAAGTAAGTGCTGAGGTTAACAATTTCAATGCTCAAATTAAGAATTTCTTCTTCAAGGGAGACCAGGCAATAATAGGTAGCAGCATAAAATATTCAAAAAGACTAAAGGCTATAATTTCTGCAAGACGTTTAGCAAAGTGTTTGGTAAAGGCTGTAAACTCTTATATGCAATTTCTTGGTTTACTATTTCTAATAAACATTTATTAGTTGATAAGATATGGTTTGTCATTACTATCTTTATTTTAATTGTTTCTAATATGTGTTTAAGGCTCTATTTTTCACTGCTTGTGTTGTAGAGGATAAGAGTTTTTTTTTTTTTTTTTTTTTTTTTTTTTTATGGTTCCAATAATAAAAGAAAAATAGGCAAC
>NW_015113431.1:250082-260744 GCF_001443285.1 Poecilia latipinna | reverse complement strand
TCTTTTTTTTTATTTTTTTTAATATTTTTTTTAGGGTCTTTTTTTTTCCGTTTTTGTTTTTGGGGGTAAAAGTTTTTTTTTTTTTTTTTTTTTTTTTTTTTTCAGGTCTCACTAGATCAAGTGAAATGCTGCCAATGGGCAGGTGTTGACTTGATCTGCATCTGGACCTAAATCTGCAGAAAAGTTGGTGGATGTCTGCAGGAAAGACGACAGACGGAGAGTCTTTTGCCCAGACCAAGACTTCTCTTCAGGCTAAATTGCTGCTTGGTCTAGTCTGAACAGCTTCAATGCAGCGATAGTGACTGAGTGAGGGCAAGTCTGGTATGAGAGTTGGATGTGAAATGACATCTCCATACACTGAACCCACCAGCCCGTTGCCTTCAGAATGTCTCATTTAGCAGCAGAGCAGAAATGCAGAGAGAAACGTTCTGAGACATTACTGTTATGGGAATGGTCCAGGGTTAACAGATTGAATCGTCTGAGCTTTCAGGTCAACAGTAGTACCTGTAAAAAAAAGATAAGAGCTCATGTTTTCTCTTGAATGTCTAGCTAATTAAATTGAAAACAGCTTAGCTGCCAATTCATTTAACTGATGTTAATCAGGAACTTTTCCTTTGATTACTATTTTGCTAAAATATAAAAGGGTCCGTTTTACTTAGGCCATTCAGTTAATTGCACTTAGTACTACGTTCACTATCGAGCTGAAGTAAAATACTCAACACATTAAATTTGATGTGAATAAAATCTGATTCCATAAGGTCACTTATGTAAAGGATCTTTTTGTTAATAGATACACTATGAATGTGGTTTTACAGAAAGAGTTGAAGTGAAAGATGAAACTTCATAGTTTGCTTTTCAAGCTTCATTTATAAAATCCCATTTAAAATTATCAATATATTCCAGGAGCATTTCGTCTATTCTAAGCATGTTCTTTGAAATGTGCTTGTCAGAACGTCTGTCTGTTTATCTTACAGGAAAATCAGTTATTGGAACCATCATTTCAGACACCAAGGCTCATTACTTAGAAGTGTTGCAATGGGTGCTTAAATGGTTTTCAGTGAAGATCGTTGGACCAATTTGAGAAAACCTTGAAATAAACTCTAGTACTTCTATCAAACATCGATGTGTCATTTTCAGGCAGACATTTCCTGAACTTGTGGCTGTGTTAACCATTGACATGCCAAGTCTCATCAGTTTTCATAAATAAGTTTGAAATTAAGTTCTTCTGATGATGCACATGTTGCTGTATGAATAGTATTACATAACTCACGGAAATAGGATTTATATCTTTTGATGTACATTGCTGATTTTTTTCATCTGGATAGATCCTAGTAATAATCCTATTTTACAAATTGCGTCAAGCGCACAGAGTTGGTCCTTCAGGTACAGCTAAAAGGTTCTCTGCTTATAGGAAAACTACTCCATAAAATGATTAATCTCAAAGGTATGAGATTAAGAAAATGATTCTAAAGCTATGCATATGTACAGAAATGATAAAAAATGAGAAGGAAAATATATCCAATCCAACTTGCGTGTTTTGTATCATTGTCCAATGCACAATCACATTACATTTCAGCTTCAGGTCATGAATGAACGGCTAAAGATTTCCCTTTAGAAATATCTGATTCAGACTCCTGAATCAGCATCACAGCAAATCACCATTATACTATCAACATGATGTTCTTTTCCAAAATGCTCTGTAATCTATAATGGATACACACTTTTTAAAATCTTCTACATTTTCTTCAAACAATTCTGACAATGGATTCAAAGGTTTCGAGCACAACTTCACCTTTTTCCAAGGTGCATGGAGAAGGACAAAGATGTTGAAGTGAAGAATGCTTAAGCCGAACGTGTTCCTCTGTTAATAATGTAGGTTCTTCAGTATATAAAGTGTTGCTGTGCTAAATGTCTTCAGATCGTCAGGGCATGAAGTGTTGTTGGGGGAGAGGCGAGGTAAAACTTGCAATTAGAAGTATTAAAATATATTTCCTTTAAAGGCACTGTGGTAATGTGGATGAAGTATTAAGTTTATGGATGTGTATTAAGTTTGACCTCAAAATTTAAAACTTTGAGTAACAGTGTTACATCCTCAACTTTGAGGCATATTTCAGCTTTTACAACTTTTTAAAGAGGTGTTGAAAAGCTTCAAACACTCTGGAGTCAGATTCTGAACTCAGGCTCAGTGATGTTTGATGTTTTTCTACCTGCCCTCTTTAAATCACACAAACATTTTCAATCACATGAAATCTGGTGACTGGCCAGGCAGCTCAGGTCAAACGCTTGGCTGTTTGCGAGGCACACATACCTGTGGTTAATAACTCCAACAAGTTCCAGTCTGGTTTCAGCAGCCCATAGAGCTGTCTCCCAAAAGCCCGTACTCCTCTCAAATCCTTGTGGTCCAAAATGGTCTGGGTCTTGGAGTCCAACCAAAGCGCTTTTTCTATAGTGCATGTTTTATAGCTGCCCCAGAAGCCCCTCTATCTGCCCTTATAAAGGCATGTTGTAAGTGTTTTCCTTTAACAGGATGTTTCTCTTACTTGTCCTGATTAAGTTGCTAAAAACTCTTGATTCATTATTTTCTACCGCAGCCAGCCAGGTTTGAATGAATTGTACATTTCCTAAAAATTGTCTCAATAGTCTTGAAATGTTTTTTTTTTTTAGTTTTGTATACTCACGGCTCTTCCATTATGATTGAATACCATCCTCTCCCGGCTGTTTTGGCTCTTCCTTTCACCTTCATGATTTCAAGTCACCCAGCCTCTCTTCATGCATTGTGTTCGTACACTACGTTGCCACAAATTTAAATCACACGTTAACTTCATTGACATCTCAAGAAAATGTAATGTGACATTGGCCCAAAATTCACCTCTAAGGCTACGATAACCTTTCTAGGAATGGATTTGTCAAGGTTTAAGAATGCGTTTATGAACATTTTTAACCATTCTTGGACAAAAAGCCTGGCTCAGAGTCTTTACTTTAATATAACCCTAAAATGGAGGTCAGTTAGGTATTTTTAGGAGGGGTCCAATATTTGTAGTTGGCTGTCTGCTTCCTGGTGCTGGATTTTATACTTATGTGGACAAAGAATGATTGAAACACCTGAAATCACAGATCTGCAGGGTTGAGCA
Organism: Poecilia latipinna; assembly: GCF_001443285.1. Lineage (NCBI taxonomy): Eukaryota > Metazoa > Chordata > Actinopteri > Cyprinodontiformes > Poeciliidae > Poecilia > Poecilia latipinna. The sequence continues at coordinate 257,613 of NW_015113431.1, read as the reverse complement.
AAAACCTTTTGCTTTTCAGTGTATGTTATCAAAAGCACATTGGATCATAAATGAATTCCTTAGTTATATTTTAAATTCATTTTAGACAGTTAGAGCTGTCAAGCAACTTCAAATTAACCAATTCAAAAAATTGTAAACAATTGTGGCATGGCAATGTTAACAAATTTGCTATATGCACCCCTTAATTCTAACAGATATTTGAAAAGAACCTGACGAGTCCCTAACATTTTAACAAAGTTAAATATTTCAGATTTTATTTGTAGACTTTGGGACTTTAATCAGCTTTATTCAACTGAGATTTTACAATCCCTTCTTACTTTTATCTTACAAATATCAAACAGATGTCTTACAAAGAATTATGACGGCCATGTATTTTTGATTGTTGTACAAGATTTAAACCAGAGTTCAAATTGACGATGACATTTCAGAAATGTCAGAAAGGTTAAGGAGGACTTTTGGTGGTGTCCTGTATTGTACTGTCTCCGGTAAAGACTTTATTTCACAGGGAGCTGTGTCAAGGTTCTTCATGGCAGGTGGGGAAAACAACAGCAAATTGCAAAGTCTATGGTTGTATTTGGGCCAAAAACTGCATGTTTATGTAAACCTGCTTAACTCTATGAATGTTAAAGCTTAACCAAGGCTGAGCCTTGAAAACCGAGGGATCATTTTCCAAAGCTTTTGTGATTGTGACTTTTTGGCTACTGTAGCGCTTATGATCCTAGCTTAATTAAGCAATATTGAGAAGATTAACTTGCTACACTCCATGTGCGAGGTTCTGATCTTTATCAATGAATGGAAACTATTCCCATGTTTACAGTTGAAACCAGGATGTTTCTGTTATACATATAAGGAAAAGTCAGTAAAGTCTATATACTGTAGTTTATGTCAAAATTTATCTCCACAATACCTGCACAATGCAAAGCATTCCAATTTATGAATACCAAATACCTTAATATCAAGATATGTATGAGATCATCAAGACAGATAGATATGACATGACTTTCATTTTGCACTGTAAAGCACTATTGAATTTTGTTTAGATCTTTCATATTTCTCTCTCAAGTTAGATCAGATGTTTTGAGGATTTTTATTTTTATTTTTTTTTTTTTATCTTAACAATGCCTTTTCTATAATGTCCTAATCCTTTAGATGTCACAAGACTGAATGAGAGACAGGGTACAGCCTTCACAGGTCACCAGGACATGACTAACAACCTTGCATATAGACATTCATACCGAAAGGCAATTTTTAGTGAACAATTAATGTAAGATTGATGTTTTTGGAGGAAGAGAACCCACTTGAATAGAGAGAACATGCAAACTCCATGAAGGAAGCCTTTTGGCTAGGATTTCAACCCAGGATCTTCTTGGACGCAAGAGTGGATACAATCACCACCATACAGCCTGGGTTCCAAATGTTGGGAATAAAAATATTCCAATGCCATTCTTCTTCTTTCTGGTGTTTTCTTCAGGGGAGCCTCCATCTCACCTGGTCCTTTGCTTCTTCAGCTGTTGTATCATCATGTTGTCCTATGAATCGTTTCCGGGGTGGTCTTCTTATCCTGCTCCATTTTCAATATCCAATTTTCCAATGTATCCACTATCTCTTCTCAGAATATGTCCAATCCATCTCAACCTCTTCGACTTTATCTCCAAACCACCCAACCTTAACTCTCTCTGATCAGCTCATTTCTAATCCTATTCACTCATGTTACTCCCAGTGTTTATCTCAGGATCTTCAAATCTGCTACCCAAAGTTATGCAGCTCTGCTTCCTGTCTGACTATTACATTGGCACAAAAAGGATCCTAATTTAACTTGATTTTTGTTTTTTTTGTTTTTTTTTTGTCTGTCATACTTTATGAATTCCAAGTTAAATTAAACTCATGTTGCTTACAATTGTTGGCAGAGCTGCTCACTGATGCTGACAGTAAGGAATATATCTCAGCTAAGCAGGTGGTGTTTTGTTTCATGTTAGTCACAAATTTGTGAAATACATGCTGAAAACCTAATGAACAATGACCTAATCCTTTTGCCCCCAAGGTATAACAGCTTTAATTTAGTTTCTGAACACTATTGTGTCACAAATGGATACTTTGTATGTCGCCAAGCATTGAAACAGCACCTGTGGACTTGGGATGATAATCCTCTATTTCTTTATATTTGCAAAGCCGGTGAGAGTCCCTACTGGAAGGTAAAACAAAAACTTGTATGCAAGCTTTTAAATGAATGAGGTCTCATTCATTTACAGACCGTAGTCTTAAACAGCAAGACTATGGTTAAAGTCTAGCTTTAACCATGCCTGAGCTTGAGCTGTTTTATCCTAAAGACTATAGTAATCTATGTAAGATACTCTAGCAATCTTAGAGTATGCAAACTTCAGAATTTGACTAACAATAAAAATCATTCTCTGAAAAACTCTGATTATTCTCCTATTATGCAAATAGAACTACCTTTGGTAAAGCTAAATGACATTATAATCTGCCTGAAATAAAAATGGTTATTGTTTTTATTATTATTATTATTTTATCTAAATATCTGGTAACGGGCATCTTCTATTTATTTTAAACATGTATTTAGATATATATCTAAATAAACGTCAAGGAAGAACAGATTTTAAACTTAAATAGTTGCATTTAGGTGGAAAACTATGTTTGGTTAGGGAATCATGCTTTGTTTATTTCTGGTCAAGCCCCTGTTGTTAGAAATTTAATCTAATAACAAATTAAATTTCCCAAATGGCTGTGAGGAGGTGAAGCATTCAGAAAATAATAACAATCTGTTAAAACCTTATTTGTCTCCGCTGTTAATTTATGGCTCTTGAAATGCATTTTTATCTAAGAGAAGAAAAACATCAATACAATCAATTCAAGGCTGCAATTTTTCCCCATCTCAGTGTATTAACTTAAGTTATTTCAAGGTAAGCCTCAATTACTGCCAAAAACAGAACCTTTCATTTTATGCAGATTTCAGCTACTTCTGACTGTTGTAGTTTATTTTAGAGCCATGTGGGGGGGGAGAAAGATTCCCAAATAAAGCATGTTTGTTTTTCCCAACGCAACTTGTAGAAAATAGAGTAGAGGACAACCAAAACAACAGCCGACATGCCCAGGTCTGGTTTTCCAATTGTCATCACAGGATCTCCCAACAGCCATCGCCATCTTCAATTACTCTTTAAAGAAGATGAATTAATGAGCTACAACAATATTTAATTTCTCTAAGGATTATTAAAGTATTTTTTTAATTCGAATTTGTGGAAAGAACAAAAAATATATATTTGCATTTTTAAGTGCAATAAAATCACTTAATTTTCAAGCAATAAATAAAAAAAGTTCATTATATAAATAGTTCAATAATAGAAGTATTTAGTAGAATGCCTGAAACTTTTCACTACTGTATGTAGTTAGTTCTTTATTATCAACAATTAATAACATAATTAATAGAGCAATGTATTATTTTAATGGAATGCACCTCTTTTAATTAAACTGAAATTTGCATAAATGAGTTATATATGAATTCTACAAAGGAAAATAATGTCATGAAATGTTTATGGATGAAGTTTTGAAATATTCTACATGAATTTGTGCTGGAGTCCGCAAGGTGTTATTGCTGCATTTTTTTTTCTTGAATCCTTCCCTTTTTCTAAGGTTATGAGGCCAAAATTGCACCTGTTTGTCAAACCAAAAACCTTTAAGAAGCAGATCACAACAGAGTTCAATGGTAAAATGGGAGATGAAAATGTATTTTAAAATTCAGAAAATTCATTCTCGTTAGATTTTGTTTTCGTTTGTCCTGCGTATCTTGACCCAAGTAAGCAAAACACATACACATTTGCTTAGTCAGGAGCCAGGGCATTATCTGTTTGCAAGAGTCCAAGCAAAATGCACAAGATAAATGATGATATAAATGGTGTGTTAGAATATTGTTTGTTTGTATTGCTCTTTTCCCTTCCATTTTAAGAGGGAGAACAAATGGTTATACAAAAAAATAGCTTAAAATAACCAAAAGAGGTGTCTGTAAGTATCTGAGAACTTTTATTTAATACAACTCTGCCTCTGTTCAGAATCCACTGCAGGTTCCCGAACAGAAAACCCAGAATCATTCTTTACTGTCAAATATCTAACAGGCTCCATTCTGGTGTTGGTGAAAACTAAATATGCCAAATTTGTTCACTTCCTTCTTTGGCAGAAAAAAACCCAGAGTGCAGCTGATAGCAATGTTCACTAACACAATGAGAAATAAAAGGGTATTACAGTCACAAACACAAAGCACAGCAGCTACAGGTAGACCTACAGCTTTTCTGGTTATTTCCTTTCTGGTCCAACAACATGTCTTTGCAGATAAAGACCGAAGACCTATATATTCTATAAACAGAGGTGTTATCGCTACAGCACAACAGCCTTGATGGAAAGTCCTGTTACAAAGCTCTACAGTCTTGACAGAGATGGCAATAATTATGTCAGAGTTGTTTATGTACTTGAGCTGGAGGCATCTTTTGTAGATCTTTCTGGACTTGAAATCTGTGCTTCAGTTCAGGATGTGTAAACAAAATCTATTTTACTTCTGCTCCAGTATTGTGGGGAAATAAAGCTCCTTATTGAGCCAACTAAAGAGAGTGGGAAACTCCATCTTTTCCATGGCAGTTAAAGCACTGAGAAGAGTGCAGACACAAAGTTCACTGGTTTTCTTCAGATATTTCCCTTTTCATTTCAAAAAACAAACATTTTTACAGATATATATTTAATCACATGGTACATTATCACACATATCTGTGTTATATGTAGCATTGTTATACAGCTGGGTTAGTCCATGAAATTGTATTTTAATTTCATTTCAGCTTGCTTAAACACAATGTACAAATGTACACACTGGTGCCTGGCTGCAGAAGGTTGCCCACATATGTGGAGGCAGACTGTTTTGACACAGAAATTAAGATAAAAAACTGTGCCACTGTTCATGTTTAGAAGAAGGAATAATAGCCCATGTCAGTTTTCTTCTGTTTCTTCCATCTGCTTAAAGGGTCCTCAGCGAGTTTCCCTGCAGCGTTTAATGTCCGTAGAGGCAATGGAGGAGCAACAACAGAATGCTGAAGGCAGCCTGAAGCATTTGGTTGAGAGGTGGGGCCAAATTTGGGAGACTATTGGAGGGAAGAGTGTCATGGTCCACCAGTAGTTCATTTCCCAGAGCCTGAAACGGAGAAAAATGTAAATATGATATAATGCTGAAGGGGACAAATGATACAAAATTCATATTTTGCATGTTTTTGTACATCCGTTTGGGTCTTTACTGCTTCTAAAAACAGCCTAAGTGCTTGAAAAGTACTCAGCCAATTTTTTGGAAAAAAGTGAGGTTTCAAAAACCTCTGGAATGTAACGTCACAAATCAGCAGGTACAGAAGGCCCTGGGAAGCCCAGCCGGTTACCTAGCAACCCCAGCAAAGCTCAACTCGTCACCTAGCAACCTAAGCAGAGCTCCACGACATTCGGTCAGCTGGTTTTACTGCACAGTACAATGGCTGTTGGAAAAGACAAGTGTGCTTTTGTTGATTTACCATCCAGAAGCCATTAATTTATAGATGTTGTTCTTTTTCTGTATTGAAACAGAGTTGCACAACTACCTAATATGTTTTGCTTAATACTTTATTAGATAATTATATAAAGGTTCCATGAGCTCATAAGATTATAAAGAGTAAATAAACGAGATATTCACTGAGTAATTTTGCTTCAGCTTTTTTTTTTTTTTTTTTTCTAAAATCCCACCTTTTCTTTCAAGTTGTTTGTGTGGAAACACTTTTAGTCCTGTGTAATGCAACCAAAAAAAACTCACACCAGTGATGCTAAAGTTGCCATCTGCTCCTGAGTCTCCAGTCATTCTAAAGTAAAGCATCATTTCCGAGTTTTTAATGAGTATAGACTGCATTTCACCAAGTGAAAATACAAACACTGAACAAAGTTAAAAAATATAATTTAAGCAAGATTTGTTAAGAGGTAGTCAAAGATTTAAGATTTATGACTTTTTTTCATTTGACAGAATTTAATTTTGAGGATTTTCTTAGATTTTTTTTTTGGCAAGCATAGAAGCATAAAATACAGTTCATAGACTTGTCTGACCTGGAAATGAATATTTAAATATAGAATATTTCAAAGCAAATGCAGATTATTTTATTACTTAAGTAAACCCAAGAAACATGGCTTTAAGCCATGCAACAGTGACTCTTGAGGATATTCAGAGATTAAATGTATGCTTTGTTCAACAGATAACTTAGCAGCAATAATTCATTGTGCAGCAATGGCTGACAACATTTTTGCTGTAACAGCCAGTATGAAAACAAATTCATGTAAATGCACTACATGCAATACATTTGTTGAAATAGATTTATGCTTTGTCTAGACCTGTGAGCTCTAGATCAAAATCTAGAATTACTTTTCATTAATTCTAGATTTTGGTCATGACATAGTGAAGAGCTGCTGCGGTGAATGTGACAGAAAGCGTGTGCACACCTGTGTAGGTATTATAGGTTCCAGAATGTTCTCCATAGTTTCAATGGTTTGTGGTTGGTAAGTGCTGCTCTGTCTGTCTCCTCCACTGTGGCTCGGTGTGCTGAGAGGAGTCTGCTGCTCTGATTCTCTTCCAAACATTTTCAAAGCATTTTCTGAAATAGAATATGATAAAACATCAGAGTTAATACATTGATTGCCTTATTTACTCTTCCCCTGAAAGTTTAATTCAATAATTTCACCTCCAAATTTTTCTGATTTTAATTGCCAAAACTTCTAGTTGCCAAAGTAATTTTGGACAGGGTCAGCAGCAGAGAAAAACAGTAAGTACTCAGTCTTAAAGTGAATAGACTGCATCTGCATCTTCGCATTGACCTCATTAAGTGTTAAACCACTGGGACTGGCGAAATAATGCTGAGATCCCTCTTTCTCTCTCTTTTCCAGGCAGGGGGCCCAGGAAGAGAGTTGCCAAAGATTTACCATCGCAACGCAAGCAAGGAAAAAAAGACTCACATAGGTCAGGAAGAAGGACATTAATTATTTACACTTTAGGGAATAGGTCATGAGAGGTTCAAAACTAAAGCAACTAAGATGGAAAATTGAGGAGATGCATCAGAAGAACAGAAAATGCCACTAATTTATAAAAAAAACTTTAAAAGTTCAATAATTAAATTCAAATTCACCTTTTTTGCTAACTATGACATCCTTAGAAAATAGTTTTTCAATTGTGATAGCTAATAAAATGCTAATTAAAAGTGTTATTGTCTGTCAAATGAATGTTTGTTTGATCTTATGACATTATGTGTTATTCACAAATTCATTTTAGGCCTTTTCTGATCAGTCTTTTCCTTCATGCTCTACAAGATTGTTAGTTACAGCTCAAGAACAAGTGAAAGGTCACAACAAAGAATATCACGATCCACTCCACCTCAGTAGGTAGCTATACAGCCGAAACCACAATACACTGTAAGAAGGAATACTGAACTGCTTGGTACAAAGCAAAAAAAAAAAAAAAAAAAAAAAAAAAAAAAAAAAA
>NW_015113431.1:242626-246890 GCF_001443285.1 Poecilia latipinna | reverse complement strand
AAGACAAGTCTACTGGAGCTCACATCACAGTCAAACATTTTCTTCTTCTGTCTTGCAACCATATCATTTTCAATTAGAAATGCAAACTCTGGATTTTTTTCTAGACTAAAAATAGTAAAATAGTTGTTGGTTTTTCACAGTGAAGAGAGAGATTTATATCTTTCATCACAACTGTACGCTGATGTATTCCCCTTTAGTTAATGTTTCCTAGTTACCTGCACTTGAATGAATAATGGCTGCATCACCTGATGAAAAAATGAGGAAGGTAGTCAGATTACTTCAGTGACATAACGGTTCCATCCTTCATGTGGACGTTGTATAGTTAAATCATAGGAGCACACATATAAGATGACCTTGATTGCAGGACGCTGTTAGTCATCATGATTTTTGTTTTTTTTTAAATAGCACATCAACTATCTGAGACTCCCAAAGGTTAACTGAGCTAATGGAACAGGTATGGCTTAAATTGCAATATAAAGATTAAAAGCAGCCCGCAAAGTTATAATACAAGGCCATATTACATTTGTTCCTTTCAAACATGTAAAATGAGACCCCCTGTTTTGAACCTATTTCAATCATACGTATCTATTAAAGTTCTGCAGCTAAGCAGAAACAGATACATATGGAATGGACAAAATGTTGTTTTTACACCGAATGCCTTTCATTTGTGGCTCAGTTTGGAAATGAATTGCATCTCATTAGAGCACAAGATTCTTCAGCAATAAAACTTTTAACTGCACATTCATATTGATGGTACTGACACACACCACCTTCCTAAAGACTGATGCGGACAGAGTGTTCCCCAATTCCTGTACCTTCGAGGCACCAGCCAGGAAATAATCTGAATTTTAAAAAATGTGCCAGTGCTAAACAGCAATCAACAGTATAAAGTGAAATGGCCAGCCATTTCCAGCCTGCAGTTTAGCAAACATAGAAACCAGGGCTTAATCAGACAAGATGTCTTTGACTTAATAAATGAGGTTAAAATAATGGCCCATTTGTTACTGTAATCATAAGTATTCAAATCAAGAGCAACGCCAGCTTTTTCCAGTTTTCAGACAGACAAAAGATAATAAACTAACTCAATGACTAAACTGAAAAAGAGTTGAAATCACCAGGGATACTCCTGTACTTTTTTTTTTTTTTTTTCAAATGAAAAAGTAAAATCAGTACACTTGGTTGGAAAAAATATGTAGTGACCTCACATTTGCAGGGCCACTTAGTTGTAATTCATAGGATCCGACTCTGTGAACTCTCGGGTAGCATTATCAAGGTAAGCAGATAAGGGGGATACTAATAGCGAGGACAAACTGGGCATGTAAATGGAAAACAGAGAGCAAGCGCACGCTGATAATGCTCCTAAACCCACAAAATGCCTGATTTAAATATATCTCGTTTTGCTTCTGTTGAAGCCTGCTGGGAAACATCTGTCTAGCAGAATCCAAACAACTTCGTCCTATCACTTTTTGCAGCCACAAAGCGCTCTTTGATTTTCACATCAAGTCTATTTGAATCCTTCCTGTTTCAGCTTATTGGTATGATTCACTCTGATTAATGATTGTGATTTTCCTGTTTCCTTCAAAAAACGAACTTTCTCTGCAGTGCCGATTATGCATTTAAAAGAATATCAGACAAAAACAATCACAATGAGCTGTATGTTAGCTTTTGTCTCTATGTAGCTGCTTATCATACATAATAATATGTCCAGAAGCTATACAGCATAAACAAATTAAATGCTTCATGCAGCTTTAAGTTATTTCTTAGTAAAATTTGATTAGGATAAAAACAGCAGGTATTCCGTGTCAATAGTAGATTGGATTCCATTTTGCTTTCAAACCTGCCTTAATTCTGTGTGATATAGATTGACTGAGGTGTTGGAAACGTTTCTCAGAGATTTTGAGTCATGACGTGATAGCAGCACACAGCTACTGTAGAGTTGTAGCTGTACATCGTTGACACAAATCTGCTGTTCCACCACATCACAAAGGTGTTCATTTGGATTAAGACTAGGCGACTGTGGAAACCACTGGAGCACAGTCAATTCATTGTCATGCTACAGAAATCAGTTTGAGCTTTGTGACATGGTGCATCATCCTGCCAGAAGATGAGCAGACAGTCACTACGAAGAAATGGAAGGTCAGCAACAACCCTAAGATTGCCAATGGTCCTCACTTGGCGCTAAGTGCAGCACACTTGTCCACTAAGTCACCCACATCAGTACACCTTAACCAACAGCCTGAAGCCATGTTCTCAGACCAGAACATGGCAGGATAGGTTCATGATTTCATGCTGCTTATACTAAATTCTGACCCTACGAGCTGAATGTTACAGCTTTCATCTCGGCAGTGTTTTTGTTGTCTTTCATAGTCAACTTTTGGTGAATCTGTTTGAATTGTAGCTTCAGTTTGCTGTTTCTGTCTGCCCATTCTAATATGAACAGTGGCAACAAAATATGACATATTTCTTCAGATATCTCCTGCTTATTGGAAACTTTCTCCTGACCATGCTCTGAACAGCCAAGACATGGATAAATCTTTCAGCTACTTCAAGTTTCTGGAATACTCTGACCAGAACATGTCAAACTCACAATCATCATGCCATTAAAATAATCTCATTTCTTCCCCTGTCTTGATGCTCAGTTTGACTGAGGTCTTCCCCATGCCTTGATGCCTTGAATGCATTAAGTTGCTGCAAAGTGATTGATCTGAAACAGTAAGTGTTTAGTCTGGAATCACAACTTTGGATAATTGAATTATAGAATTAAATATTTATTTTTACGATAAAGAAACATAAATACACTAGTGCAATAAGCATTAGTTTGTGGTGCAGTCAGTAAGAGATTTCTCTGAAAGAGAAGTTCAGAAACAATGAGAATCAAACTGTCAAAGCAGTTTTTTGTTTTTTTTTCACAGATCCAGACCGATTCAATGAACTAAAGCTGCAGAGCATGTCTAATGTTGGCTTGTAAAGTTGTTCATCACTTTGTCCTTGAATTTGAATGATCTTTTTTCTACACCGTATAACTGTAGAAGATGCTGTGACTAACTAATGCCCTGATTGCCTGTAAAAACAATTAGTTGCTTAAAATATCTGGTTTGAATGATTTAGCTGAATAATGATATTTAATCAATGTTATGCAATATGTGAGTCAAGTGATAGACTTTATGTGTACAATACAGTCTTATGTCCTGTTTGTGCCATACAAAAGAATGGCACAATTTCTTCAATTAATGTGATTCTTTCCCATGATGTGCATGTCAGTTTCTTCTTAGTTTGTGTGCAAAAAAGAATTAGAATTAAATTATTTCACATTTCTGAATAATACAATTTAGATTTTGGCTAATTTAGCAGTTATTGTTGAAGGGCTAATTATGCAATGATCAGCAGCAGATGTCCAACAGGGTTGGAATAATAGTGTCTCTGTAATATTCTTTGTGGAAAAATGTCTGATTAACTCTGCACCAGCCACAAAAAGCTGGGTAAGTCATTCAATATGACTGCAGAGAGCTTACAATGGAGTTCCAGTAAAGCAAAGTTTGTGAGGAGAGCTTCAACTTCAGATTCAAGGCCTTCTGAGTGTGGAAAAACTCAAGCTTGTCAAATATGTTATACCCATAAAGTTGTAGTTAAGAAACCTGCTGCATATTTAAATCAGTTCAGGGCTGTTTTACAACATTTTTCATCTTTCATCACTTTCATCACTTCACTTTCATCGACAAAGTGAAGTGCCATTCACTTTGTCGACTTTTGTGTCTAACTAGTTAAAGCCAAAGGGGTTTAACAACCGGGGCCCGAGGCCAGAAAATAAACGACAGGAGTCAGAACAAAACAGAAATAAAACAAGTGCTAAATTTCTACAATTCATAACAGAACTAAGCTGTTTAAGATTGAATGAAAATACTAAAAAAAAAAATTAAAAAAAAAAAAAACAGGGATACATGACTAAAAGCAAATGGCTATAATGGCTCAGACATTAAGTCCACAATTCTGTATTAAATATGGTTATCTAATGGTCCGATGTAATAATATAATATTAAATGTTATGTTTTCATTACCTGTAAGTGGAAAATAATCATAATTAATAGAAATAAAGGTTTCCAAACATCTATGTGTGTATAATTAAAGCATGTTCCAGATCTATATAGGCTTTTCTGTAATATTCTAATCTATTGAATGGACCTGTAGTCTCATTTCTCACCAAAATAGAGACTTAAATAGAATCTTAAAATGTTTTCACACCCCAATAATGTTTTTTTTTTTTTTT
>NW_015113431.1:225222-239315 GCF_001443285.1 Poecilia latipinna | reverse complement strand
AGGCAAAAAGATCAAAATCTGAAAAGGCTGCCATGCATATGTACACAGCCCTCCAGAGTCAGTTCTTTGTACAGCCACTTTTTGCTGTGATCGCAGCTCCAAGGTATGTCTTACTTTCTACTGACTTTGAACATCTCCAGATGGAAATCTTTGCCTATGTTTCATTGTAAAATACCTCAGGCTCAGTCAAATCAGAAGGAAAACATCTGGGAGAATAACTGTAACCGAATTTAGGTCTGGACACTGTTAGAGTGTAGCCTTACTTTATGTAAAACTTTCACATAAAGTCCCCATAAACCCACTGCAATTTGTGGTTGCGATGAAGAATGAAAAGGCTTCCAAAGTACTCTAGTTAGATGCTAAAAGTGTTCAGTTGCTATGGACTCACGGAGACAGCTGTTGTCTGTGAAAAATCCCAGGAAGCGATCGCATTCATCCCTCGTGCTTCCACTGGGTGAGCAGGAGCACCATGGAGCCACGTTGGACGTGGAGTTGTCAACATAGTTGGGAGTTATGGTGCTTCCTGCAGACAGACAGCACCAGAGTTCGATTAGTATTAAATATTCATTATTCTCAGAATTGTTACACTGCATTCATACTGCTTTATTTATTTTTTTCCTAAACATTAATGGACACTGCATTTCCTGTTCTGTTGTGAGGAGATAATACCATTGTAATATTAGAAATCTGAGAGTGTGTGCACTGGTTTAATACTATAATTCTAACTTTTTAAGTCTTGGTTGTGTTTTTTATCAGCATTGCGGAGGTGGGTTTCCAATTGCTTTAGTACATACAAGGCAGGATTGAAAATGCCAAGTGAGTGTTTCTGCTCAGGGGCACTATTTAAAGTTATTGGAACGCATTAGGTCATTTCTAGTGTGGAAAATGAGGCAGTCGTTCTTTTCCTTTCACAGAGTCTTATAAAACAGATTACACCTTACATTATATAAAAGGCCTTTCAACATATGTATATATATTTTTATCTAGAGAGATGCTCACAGTGAACTTTTGTTTTGTTTTAGTTTTTTTTAATCAAGTCTCCCGCTCACTCCTAATGTGTTTTGTGTGCATTAATTCCCCTTCAAGCAAGCTTCTGCTCATTCCTATCTGTTAGCCTCATTCCATCTCTCACACAACATATGGTGCACACCTCCGTTCATACATCACCATTTTCTCCTGCAGCATTTCTTATATCGCTTCGTTTTGCACATGTTTTCCTTCTCTGAGTAACATCTGAAATGTCTGCCCACCTATAAGCCCTGTGTAGGCGAGGAGACACGCTCCATAGTTCCCCTCCTTGCAGCCACTGGCAGATGTTTTCGAGGGTTCGCAGACAAACCGAAACTGTGCCAGACGAGCCCTGCAAAAGCACAACATGGGCACAAGTTAGCAGGAACATGACAGCAACTTGTAAAGTCCGTACAGAATCTTTCCAGTGTTTTTTTTTTTCTTTTAATGAATTATGTCGGTCTATCTTTAATTAACATGACATGAAAGATATATTGTTTGCAATGCTAAAGAGACTGAAACTACTGAACTGTAGACAGAAAGTGATAGAAAGAATAATATATTTCATCCCCCAGACCTGGGATCATTAGTAAAGCCCTGTGAGTGTAATGGGGCTGAGGAAAAATAATGGCCATGCACAGGAGATAGCAATGAGCAATAACTCTGATCCATCTGTTTCTCTGTCTGAACTAAATATTTAACAGGTTATTCCAACAGCCTTTCTCCGGGGTGGTTAATGCAATGGCGGCAGAAAGCTTTAAGGTAAAATAGTCATTCATTCTGCTGATTGAATTGCTCTTTATTCAGTTACCACTTACTGAAAACAGCTGGGAATTGCAATTCTATCACAGCCTAGAATGTATGCAAAACAATAAAATGCTCCAGTTTTGCTCTGCTCTAACCTGCAAACATAGTCTGCATCACACATCTTCTTCTGTATAATGCAATTAGGCTTTTCCCCACTTTCATAGGAACAGCTGGGCACAATGGTCTGTCTCCGACGCTCCGCGCACGCCGTGTCCGTGCAGGGGCAGAAGAGAAGCTCATGCGTGTAGTCGGCAGGAACCCGGTCAAAAAACCTGCGTAGGGCCTTGTTGCATTTAGGCCGGTTGCACAAGCCAGATTTGGCAGTAGGTTTGATGCAAGCGGAGACGTATTCAGTGCGCAGCTTCTGGCACAAGTCGTCCACGTTGCAAGCCTTGGCTGCATCCAGGCACCGATTCACAGTTGTCATGCCAACGTCCGAGTCTGTGGATGAAAGCAAGCTCAAAGTCAAGAAGTCAGCGGAAAAGTAATAGCAATATATCAAGAAAGTTTTGTGTTTATGTAAATAAGTATGGCCTGTGGCAGCTACTCAAATTATTCATCATTTGTGCTGAGATATTTTCCTTGAATTAAATATATTCATGCAAACTTTCATTAACAAAAGAAAAAACACAGCCATCCAAGACTCTTGCAGATGGTGCTGAGACATACATGGGAGCACAATAAAATTATTTCAAAACGTTTCCCACCTTTGTTGTGAAATTTATTCTGCACAATGAATATACAGGATAAAAATAAGACAAGTATGGACACCCTTAACAAAACATAAACTAACACTGAAGGTAACTCAGAAGCACTTTCAGCAAGAGTTCCAAAAGAAATCTTGCTAAATTGCAGTCTTCCTTCAGTGCTTAGTGTGGGATTTTTCCCATTGAGTTTGATTTAATAAAAGCTCAAGTTTACCATGCTTGTCCCCGTAAAAAGTCCAGAGATTTTTTTTTAATAAAAAATCATATTTCATAGGAATTAATTGCTCCAGAAAGCTTGGAAAGGAACTTTTATTAAATTAAATCAAGAAGACAATGTGATGCAGACAAAACTGTTTTGCTGGATGAAAAATTTGTGTGAAACCATCAAAGTTATGTCTCAAATGGTAAAATCGCAGAGCATCTAAAATTTTCATATCAAACTTGACTTCAGTGTGAGGAATTTATTATCACACAAATAGTTGAGAAGGGCTCCGTATGAAAACTGGGCTGGATCTTCATAGCATCCATGTTTAGGGCTGTTTGAGGGTGGGAATAAGAACTGGCAGAGAATCCTTTTTCTTTGAGGATCCCAGACATTATTGTAAATGAAAATAAATGCATACTTATCTGTCTGCAATCTTTGTCTCTACCAGAAATGGAATGTCCAATATTCTCTATTTTTGTTTTGGTTTCATTAATATGTTGTGTGATTATATTGTTTAGAAAGCCCTAGGCTACGAAGGAAACAAAATATTTAAAATACTGCATGATTTAAAGTTTGTTGGTTAAACCAAATTCCCCATTAGCATGCTGTAACACACAAAGATTATTATGGGTTTTTTTTTCAAGTCTAGAATATAAAGGAGCTTTGTATCCAAAAATACTCACAATCCAAACAAATAACTTTGATTTTGGAAGCTATACAAATATTTACACATTTTCTTACATGACTGCAAGAGATCTTTGTTTGTCTTAGGCATGTTCCCAGGGAAGTCAGTGGATTATGTGCCTTATTCCCACAACAAAATGTCTTTGAAGGATAAAATGCCATAAACAACAGGGGGAAAGGTAATAAGAGGAAGCTAGCTAACCTGCTGTAATAGAAGCCAAGCGGACATAATCATAATCCCTCTGCACTGTCTCGTAGGGATAACTCTCCACAAGGTTGAGTCCTGAAAGAGTAACAGATGGAATAATTAATGATCAGAGGACGAAGCAAAAATGTAGAAAATAAATATGTTTATATTTAGTCACTGAAATATCCCAAAGGATGAATTCATAAATGAATCATTAAACTTGGTCAGTCACTGTGTCTTTGATTTATTAAAACATTCTTTCTAAAAACAAAAAAACAAACAAAAAAAATACAGACCATGAATGATGGACTGATGAAGACTCCAGTAGATGCTGAGGCAGTTCTTTTCCTTCTTCATCCCTCGTTTGCACTGGCAGCCGCGTAATGGGCTGGACAGGAGGGCGGACACTGCGTTGGCACACTGGCTTCTGGCGCCGGGGCCCAGCTTCATGCTGCCGTTGCCGGCCACACACTGCCGCAGAGTACGTAGGCGCGGACTACAAGTCTCATCACTGGAGCACGAGTCTCCAGCCACCAAACAGTCAGTTCCAGCCAGTAAAACATCTATCAGAGCTGTTAGAGAGGAAAAGAAATCATCACAGAGAGCAAATGGATTAGGATATTTAAGGTCCGAAGTAAAACGATAAGATTAACTTAGGGAGACGAAAACAGAAAAAGTGAAAAGCTTTTTAAAGGATCAAATATGATCCCTTTCTATGGAGATGCTGAACATTTTGTTAAATACGCCAACAGTTTACTGTGAAAATGAGCAAATTCGGCAGTGATTATGCCACTGCTCTCATACAACATGCTGAAAATTTAATGTGTGTTGCTCATCTTTAAAAGCTGGAAAATATCAGAGTTTTTAAACTTGGTGGAGCACTGAATCACCAGATCCTATTGGCTTTAGGTCAACTTGTTCAGGGTGAAAAACAAAAAAAAATCCTGCAGTACCATGGGATGATTCATTTTTATACAAGAACAGTACATTATATATTCTTAACAAATGTCTTACAAAATTGTTGGTTTTACCCACCATTTTTCATGCAATTTAAAAAAACTTTAACATTGGCAAAGATATTAAATGGAAATTGTGGCAAAACTTGAATATACTATTCTCTTTGATTTAATTGCATTATGCACTAGCTGGGAGTAATTTATCCATAATTATTCTGAAAAAAATTCCCATTTAGCTTTTTTAAGGACCAAACTTACAAACAAAATGAATGGATTTATAATATCCAAAGTATATGAGAAATAATTATTCTTGTATCATTCATTTATTTTACTTTAGGGTATGTTTGGGCAGCTATAGTCTTTTACTAATCAAGTAACAGAGATGAATAATGGCTTTGAACAACAGTTTAAAGAGAGACACATACATTTCTTTGTCAGTCTTTAAAGGTCTTTAAAGTTTAAAGACCTTCTCCACTAATCTCTCTTTAATGAGCTGTACTATTGATTCCTGAAAACGTCATCAGTTTATTTATTTGTTTGTTTAATTTTAGGCATGTCTTAATGGTATCCTGGTTATCATTTTGGTCCTGATCAAGGCATTTTATAAATGACTCAGGTATCAGGAGACTGACTCTCTCTCCTGATACCTGTTCATGTACAGTCTCCTAAGCTGGATTTGGGATAATGTGGCTCCCTGTGTTGAAAGACTCTTTTGTGCATGCAAACAAAATTGATAGTTAGAAACACATCAACTTCAAGGTGTTACATGCCTTGTTTACATGGAAGTTGACTAAGAAAAAGTTACTTAAACGTGGGATCATTTCTGGAAAAAACTTCACCTATACAAAACAATAACCCCATAATATCTTGGTACGTATGCCTGTATGAGGCAATGCAATGCAGAGACTGAAAAATACCAAATTCAAAGATGACATGGTGCATTTATTTTCAGCTTTCTGCTGTTTGAATTTTCAAACTCCTTTTCAAAAGGATATCAGCATTTACATAAAAATCCAAGCATGTATGCACTGCAGCATACATACAAAACAACAAAACAATGTTTTGGGGCTCCCAAAACCTTGCAGCCCCTGTGTTCCTGCATCTCTATGCCATTTCTAAAATCTGGTTCAGCCATCTGTGAATTTACGTCAGCTGCACCCCTAACAACCAGTGATTTCTACCCTTCTTTTAAGATAGTACCAGGAAAATGTAACCATAATATACGAACATGACCTACAAAAGAGGAAATGAATTTAAAGTGTCAAGTTCAAATATTTGATACGAAAGACAAAAGTAACTAAACTGAGTTTGAAATAAAATTTGCCATTTTTGTTTACAGAAAAACATTGCTTACTATTTAGCAGCTCATTAATGGTAGATACATATATATTTACAACTTTACTATATGCCTCCTTTAAATTTGTCATGATATTAATAATTCAGATATCTGGTCTGTTACTTTCAGTCAGCATAGCTCAACAGAGAGACAATTAGCCACCACTACTTTAAAGGTTATCATTAATACATTGAGTAAAATACTTTCATTAAAAATTTATCATCTCCAAAATCTATATAGATCCTCCAAACTGATATTATGTTTTTTTTTACTAATAAACTTAAGTAATAGAAGAAAAAAAGTATCAGAATAATTCAAAAACATGCAAAAAACATACAAAAACTGCAATAATATTAAAACAATAAACGC
The DNA here is from genome assembly GCF_001443285.1 of Poecilia latipinna. NCBI lineage: Eukaryota > Metazoa > Chordata > Actinopteri > Cyprinodontiformes > Poeciliidae > Poecilia > Poecilia latipinna. The sequence continues at coordinate 233,056 of NW_015113431.1, read as the reverse complement.
ACAAACAAACTTCTTCTTGCTAAGAAGGAGTTCTGACAGTAAATATTGTGCACATCAAGGTAAAATTTGATTACTATTACTTCACAGTAAAATAATTAATCTTTGCATAATTTTTTAAAAGTTTGATCTAAGCTGTGTCTTGCATGACACAGGTCAAGGAAAAACTTTCATTAAGTTAAATATATTTGAATAATAGTGCCACTTATTTAACTTCTTTTCAGTACCATTGAACATCCTGTGCATTTATAACTTTGTTATCAGGATCAGTCGGTTGCTGGAAGACATAGCAATGTATGACACAATAGCTTGCCATACCTCCATCATTCATGTGCCAACAAGTTGCCAACTACTAACAAGATCACTGCATCGCTGAAACTTTTGCAAAACATACAGATGAGATTTAAACCTCCTGAATGCAACTGTCATCAATCTTTTGTGCCCTTCTGTTGTTCTGCAGTTTTTAAAGGTATCTTAAACTACTTTTTTTGTCATAATACCAGCACACACACACAAACACACACACACACACACACACCCTCTTCTGATGAGTGATGAATACCTGTGGGTGATGTGTTTATCATCCTGCCACATGTACCTGAGATTGTTGCCTTCGTCATGAAGGTTTCCCTATATACATGTAGAATACCCTTATATCTTTTTTTCCCTCATGATTAATCGTGAGTTATTTAGTTCAAAGAGCTAAAAAGAAATTTTTACTACTAAAGTTATTTTCCCTCTGAAATTGGAACCTCTTTTTAGTTTGCATTACATTTTTACCATTCCAAAACTTCTGAATTTTCTTGCATCAAGTTTCGTTTATTGTTAAGGTTAAGGCAGACATTTCTGAGAAGGTGTTTAAATGTTTGTAAAACTTGGGGAATTCTTGCTTTGACTTTGTTTTGTTTTAATCTATTTTGAGTAGTTTTGGTTCTGTCACTTATTTGCCCTGAGTCTCAGCTTTCCACACTTGTCTCCATTATTTCTTGAAGTTCCACAGTCAAAAAAGTTATATTCCACTTATTCAAATAAGACATTAATTAACTGTACTGTTAATTATTAACCAGAAAGGCACAAATTAAGCTGACTTTATTTATTGTTACTATTAATAAAATGTTCAACTCTCCAATAAGCATATCCTGAGTGAAGATTACTGTCGCTGCAGAAATGCAGCTTTGTGCATTACCCACACTCCTGCAATTCTAAAAATAATTCTCATAACATATTCCTAGGCATTATCTGCCTAAAGCTGAGCAAATATTGAAATTGCATTTTATATTTTTTGTCTACTTGAGATATTATATTTTTGCTTACCATAAGCATAAAGATTTCTGCTTCACACAAATCTCCCCCAAGATTACACTGTGGTTATTTCCATAGAGACATTCCTCTACTTACATTGCCTTGGATACAAATTCACCTCCTTTGAATATGTTCACATTTTGTCAAGCTACAACTCCAACTATCAAGTATTTGTATTTTATGTGATAGACCTACACAAAGTAGCTCTTAATTGGGAGGTCATAGCACAAGATAACATACTTTTTTAACGTTTTTTACAAATAAAAATCCAAAAGTATAGCATATATTTGTACTCAGCTCCATTTACCCTGATATCCCTAAATAAAATCAGTGAAACTTAGGAAAGAAACTCCTGTGCAGAGATGTGACCCAAATACTAAATGTAGAAGGAAACCAACGCTGCACACTATCCTGCACCCACCGTCTGCCCAACAATGCATGGAGGTGGCAGCATCATACTGTGCTGCCACCTCAGTCATACCGTTTGCTCTTCAGTAAGGACGTAGAAGCTGGTCAGAGTTGAATTTGGATGGAGGGAGTTAAATTTCAACCTCTGAACAAAACTCAGTTGAGTCTGCAAAGCACTTTTGACTGACAGAAGGACTCACTTTGCAGCACTAAGATTTAGATTGTAGCATATACATGTGTTAAATTGGCCAAGACTTAATTTAATAGAGAACCTTCTAGAGCCTGATGTGTTTTGCAGAATGGACAAACAGTTCAGTCTCTGAATGTGAAGCAATACACCCCAAAACATTTTCAGATTTGTCGTCAATAAAAGGATGAATACAATGGGGGAGGGACTGTTGGCACACAATATTTTGCAGATTTGAATTAACAAAAAAATGCTAAAACTATGTATAATTTTCCTTAGACTTTATTTTCATGCACTACCTATCACGTAAGTCTGAATTAAATACGTTTGTAGTTTATGGGTGTAATGGGAGGAACACATGAATGGACCTTTACCAAAACAACAGGGGTGTTTTGAGTCAGTGGTAACACAGGTTAGTTTAGCAAATCCAATCCTGACAGGGAAGGAACCTATGCAAATTTGAAGGCCAGACGGTCAGATGAAAATCCATGACTGAAACTCTTATATCCTTCTTGTCTGGCTATACTTGTGTCACTTTGTGCTGCCTGGGCAGATGCTGCTATCAGTACCATACATCATGAATGCAAATCAGTTGCTTGATTTGACATTTCCAATGAGATCGTCTCAATCTACCAGTGGGCTTAGCCTATTAACTGTGTCAGTAATCGCTGTGTTCTAAGGTTCAGTAAGTTCTCAGCCTACCTGCCACATAAATCACTGCAAGATTAGCTGATCAGTTACCTCCATGCACCAACTTAATGATCCACTTCACCACAGATACTGTCGAACGGCTCCTAATGAAGGCAGCTGGAATAGTACCTTCATGCACTCTTTGCCCACACAGATGTTAAATTGTGGATGAAAATTGGGTTTATTGTTTCACATGGTATTTTTCTTTTTGTGCACTTATAATTTGTTAGTTAATGGGGATAAATGGATCAAAGCAGACAGACACATATTAAACTGGCTATAGCTCCTTAGTTCAAGGTCTTATGGATACAAAATAAGTTAATGCATCACCTTGTAGGTAAACAGTTTCCCACATCAGGAATGTTTCACTGATTTATACTCTTAAGTCGTTGTAATAAAGCTCACAAATACCGTGATTTATTGCAAAATAAATACTTTATTTCATATTAGATACACATTTAAAGACAATTTGTGGGGAAAGTTTTTTCCCGATGATGAAATCTACTTAAATGTAATGCAGTTTGACAAGTTAGTTGAGAGATAACATGTTGAATGTGTTTAATCCACAGTGTTTGAGATAAGTGGATGTGTTTATTTGAAAATATTGCAAGGTATTAACATCTCTCACTTAAATCATACAAGTGTCAGTATTTTTTCATCTGCTAAATGCAGATCTGTAGAAGAAAGCAACTATTTATTTATTTCAAAATTAGTTTGAGGTTGCCTCTAGACTGACAACAGACAGCAATGCAGCATGTTGTTGAAAATATTAAAAAAAATAATTAGGGTAAATGTTTCCATCTAAAATACTTTTATGATGTGTTTATGGTGAAGAAATAAAGACTGCACTGTAGTCAGCCTTAATAGTCTGCAGAGCTCTGAAACTAGATTCTACATCTGCTACTATGATCCAACACTAAAAGCATGTCAGAGGCAAAAAGATGTACATGTGTTGTGCATTACATGATGGAGGAATGGATGAAACACAATCTGTTTGTTTGAAATAATTAAGTTATTAAAGTTTTGTGGTTTAACCAACTCCTTGTTCCTCATTAAAAAGACTTGGAAAAGTTTGCAAACAACTGTATTTGTTACATTTTCCTGTTTGTTCCTAACTCTTCACCTGATTTCATACAAAATAATTGCATAATTTTTGATGCAAATATTACTACAAACTACAATGAAAGATTTTCAGCATTTTAAATATTTTTGAATACAGTTCTATGTGATATACCAACACAAATTAGCTCTTTACTGGTAGTGGAATTGAAATAATGCGGTGGTGAAGTTTCTTTGTGTGTGTGTCATGTGAAGGCATGTGAAGTTCATCAGGTATGATTACCTACAAGGTACTGTATGTAGAAGCATTTTGCTTTTAAGATGCATAATTCCTAATAACCAAAATGTAGCTTCGTTTGCAAAGACATATTGCTCCTGTTCTCTGTGTAGGACAATATTGTGTTTTTCTACAGCATAAATAAGCAGCTTTACAGATCAAAGTAAAGCAGATTGGGCTCGGAGACATGAGACAATGAAATCTAGATCTGGCAACGTCAGCTCTACTCTTTCAACAAGCATCAAACAAATAGACGACACAGAGATCCTCTCCAATTTAACTTCAAGGTGTTTGAAAAGAAAAGCATTTGCACTTTCAGCAGAATATAAGGTAACACAGCTTTTAAAAATAAGTTCATTTTAATTTCTCCTCAACAGTATCTTATAGAGAGGTACAATGTCCTCTGTAACACAAACAAATGAATTATTTAAACCAAGCTTCTGACAATGCCAGCTGTCAAATTGTAAATTGAAATATACAAATATTACGAGCTCTAATGTAGACTGAGTTTTAATCCTGATATATTTTACCTCACCACTCCCCGACATACTTCATGTGTGCAAAGAGGAGAAAATAAAATATTAAAACAAACTATTTAGAGCAGGGACAGGATGTCAGAGGAATGACCAGTAGAGCTAATGAAGTAAATGAGATTCAGCACTAGCAACCTGAGGGGTTTAATGTCATATTGTATCCTGACGAAGACTGACTGGTGTAAATGGATGATTAAAGAAGTCAGCTAACACTCTGGGCTGTCCAAGATGATGTGTCAAATACTGTCTTACTCCGACTGCTTCAACCCAAGCTGAGATTTCTACTTTTCTTTATGTTTTCATCGATTAGTGAAAATTTAAACTTGAGCTTTGTTAGCCATCAGACATTTGTGACTATTTATTTGTACATTTGGATCAACAATTGAATTTCAAAACAGCAGCAGTGGCACAACAGCTTTAGTTCATAAAGAAAGAAGCTCCCACTTAAATTCTACAATTCAACTTCAGTTCATTACTTGTTATATTTGTTTAACTGTTTTATTAGTCATCAACATTCTCATTATTTTATTGATCTTTAGCAATAAATATGCATGATTTTATACTTCATGTGATTGTTTCTTACTAATGCTTTAGAAAAAGTGTTTTTATTGCTAAGCTGTTAGACTCGCTTGTCTTTGATCACCATTGAGATTGGTTGAGCAAGAATTACATTAAAAGTCATTTGAAGAGCCTGAAAATCATTACAAATGATAGTAGTGGCATCACTGTTTTCACGACGAAATCAGAGCATTCTTCCAGTCATTTATGATTAAACTCAAAATTTAACACAAAAACCGGGTTTTCATGTTAAAAATGTAAAATATCTTATTAGGTTTGTCTATATTTTTTACTAAAAAGATATATCCCACGACTAAAATCTCAATCAGTAAACAAATAAAAACCTTGTTTCCGATTTTGGTAGGAGTGCTTAATTGAATGTTTCTCAAAGTTTGCTACAGACCCTTTATATTTTCTGTCTTTTAAGTATTTTTCATACGTACTTGTTAATCTATTTTGGCCTCACTTTCTCCTAATAACACTGATGAAGTTACACCAAGCACCTTGTAATTAAACTGTGAATAAGCTGAGCTGTGATGTACTTTCAGCCCAGTATCGTCACAGTTATGTCATATCCAGTTCCCAGCAGTTTGTTCAGAACCGCAGTGCATGCGCCCCATGTTGGAGACAGTGACAGATGTGCAGTAAATCTCTTAAAATGCCTTTATTTTTCTAAGACGCTACAGGTTCTCCAAGATGGCATCAAATCCTAGATAGTAACAACGTTGATAACCATCTCAATTTTCACCCAAGACCAGTTTTTCAGAAATATGTGGCTATTAAACAGAAGTGTTCACTCAGAGGAGCTGCAGACAGAAAAGAAGACATTTTAACTCACTGAATCACTATCACTTATCTAAAAATGGCCTTTAAACAGGATTATCTGAGTTAAGCACACAGAGTATCTGCTGGGAATTCAGCTTTCCTGAGTTGAGCACTTCAGAGCTCTGAGGAATAAACAAGGCAAATCTTAATTTAAAAAAAAAAAAAATTAACCTTATGTAAAGAAGTTGGTTTTACATAAAAACAATTAAGGGCATAATAACTTTTTAAACAGCTTTGTACTTTTTAAGTAAAACAATTTTACAACACTGAGCCCTAGTCCTAGTCTAGTCCAGTCTTTGAGAGCCACTCTCCTGCAACATTTATTTAAAATAAATAAATGGCTCATTATCAGGCCTCTGCAGAACTGGACGACATGCTGAAAAGAGAATTCAGCTACTATCCAAAAGTTGCAGGAAATTAGCTTGCATTTTGGCATCCAGTCCTTATTTCATTTTATGGATTTTGCCCCAAAAAATGAAATAAATCTTCACGACTATGAGAATTATATTGTGTAATCCAGATGTCAGTGGAAAGCTAAGATATGTGAGTTTTGTGATCTTTGAGTTTTACTTTATTTCGGTATTTCAACAGGTGTTTATTTTTTGCTCCATTGTTTCCTATGTGCTCTTTCTGCTACTTCTCCAATATCCTCAGTTCAGCTTCAGATACTTGCTTTCCCTCGCAGCTGCACCCTTTTTATAATAAATTACCAGCTCCTTGTTCAATAATAAACTCAGCCATTTTAATATTGCCGCTGATAACTTTTTGAAGTAAAGCTTCTTCTTCTATCTGCCTCCTCCCTGCATTTTATGGGCGTGAGATTTTTTTACTGAGGTGTCAATGTAAAGAAATATATAAATGATAAAGAGAATTTCTTCCTATAAAAATATTGAACTGAGGATGAAAACTATCTTTGAACTGCAGCATACCAGCATTGTAAATGTAGAAATTAGTAACGAAATATCTGATGACAAATTGCAAATTCAGAAGCTAAAAAGGGAACCTGATTAATATTACAGATGTTTTAGCAAAGGTTTTGTTCAAGTGGAACTGCAAAAAGTATAAAAAAAAAAACATAATGTAAATTTCCCTAAAAGTGAAGACTCCAGCAACATTTAAAGTTATAGGAAACAACTTTATTGAAAGCGTTTCAGCTTGTGGCCTTCAAGTTGTGTTTGAATTTATGTAAATTATCCAAAGGATCTTGGTTTTTGTCTGCTGTATGAACGTTTCCCCATTTTTGTGCTTAATTATCCTTTGAGTTGCTTTAAATGTAGTCAAAGGCTTTTGTATTGACAAAGATGTTTACATTGTTTAATCTGCACTTTCTGACAACTGTTCTTTGCAGCATGGACACGTTTCATGCTGCACTCTTTCACCCTTCTCACATTATTCAACCGTAGATCAAAAATTCGCTAACCCAGATCCAGACTGCAAAAACAAAGAAACATGCAAATTGATCCACAAACTCAAAAGCTGCTCTGCGAACAGAAAAGAATCAAAAACAAAAGATTATATCTGAATGAGCCAAAGACCGTGGTTGGTATTCATGACTTGTTCTGCTGCTTCAGGTGAGGATCTGTGCCACTTCGATCCAAAGATCCAATGCTGTAAAACAGATTGATAGTTGTGACGGTACCTTAGCATTATAGTTTGTTTGGCCTCTTTGAGGAATGACTTGACTATTAACAGCTTGTTTACTTTAGTCTTTAGAAAACCAGAGAGTGGTTTAATCTCTAAAAGTGAACATTTTAGCAGTGAAGAGTTTGCTTCAGGCAAAGTTAGACCTAAAACATTTATTTTATAAAAACTCTACAGCAATGTAAGGTACGAGTTATGTCAGTGTAAGTCATATTAAATCATATCATTGAAGCGACGTCACTGCTACATAGGAAATATGAAGGCTTATGTTACTATTAAACTGTTGCAAAGATACAAGGAGGCCTCTGAGACAGTCCAGCACATAACAGCAGCGTGCAAGATGCTGGCAGGGAAAGC